>NC_070632.1:20692780-20840280 GCF_947347685.1 Pleuronectes platessa | reverse complement strand
TCGGGAGAGGTTTCCAAAGTGTTTGCTGTGACTTATATACAGACCTGACTAAACAATGGCTAAATTAGTTAATTTATAATCGATCAAAAATCGATTAATTGGATTAGCTGTTGCAGCCTAATTCAGATAATTTAAAGCTTTCAGTCAGAACTCTGCTCTCACATTCAAATAGCCCCTGTTTGTGCTTGCTGCAATGACAACAGCACAATTTTACTCGTCAACATTAAACCTAGCATTCTATTTTGCAGACGTTTCACATGTGCACAGAGGCGTGTTATCACAAGGAGAGGTGAAGTTGCAGCTCAGGAAATCGGTCCAAGCAACAAAATATCTGAGTGCAAGTTCAAAGTTTGAGCACACGCAGAGCAAATCTGAGAACAAGCGGGAGCTATTCGAGTGTGAGTCAAAGCATGAACATTAAATCAATAAGTCCTGCCCTCAAACTGAAAGACCACACTCTTGAAGAAATAAAGCCCATATATCTGGGAAAAAGCTGGTTGTATATTTTGAGGAAGAGTGAACTGTAGTGAACATAAAAATAAGAGTTTATAATTTAGCGGGCATTGAAATGAAAGGCAATTGTTGGTGTTGCCATCTCTGCCTGTCATGATAGTTTACCTGTGATGTAATCCAGTCATAGGACAGCGTCTAACGTGAGCCCGTCTACCTAAACCCTCCCAAGAATGTCTACGTCGTAAACCCGACAAAACCCTGAGACACCTACTTATTTTCAAAGGTTAAGCCAAACCGATTTTTATTGTTCTTGCGAGCAGACACTAAGTGATAAACACTGATGGCATGTAGAGACAAGGCAGAGGATAATAACTACTGAGATGTAACCACAGACCAGATTATTTATGGGAATTATGGGAATGAGGTCTTTTTATTTTGTGCTGGCCAAACATGTGTGCTAGTGTTGAAAGTAACTGTGGCGTGGGAATTTGGTTTGAATGAAACAGTTATGAAAGCTGATGAAGGAGAAAACCTGTTGAAGTCTTGAACCATCATGTTGGACCTCAACCAAATATTTTATTTCTTAATGTTGTTTTGTAATTGAAAAGGGTTAGGGTTAGCAAAGTGAATCAATAGTTGTTCTTCTAACAATCACTTTAACAGAGAAAGTGTGATTTTGTGGTTATTCTCTTTCTGTACTGAGTATTTTATACAGTGTTAAAGGGATAATTCACTGAAAAAGGAAAATTCACATATTATCTACTCACCACAATGCCGATGGAGGGGTGGGTGAAGTTTTTGAATTTGAATTGTGGTTGTCAACATCAAATATGCCATTTAAAAGGATAACAAGCTGACTTATCATGGCATGAACAACAACACTTAATCCTTCTACTTCCCTATAATCTCCTGTCCAGGTACGCCAGAGTCTCTTGAGGAGAAGGAGCACCAACTTTCCACCATGATTGGTCAGCTGATCAACCTGAGGGAGCAGCTCCTCGCTGCCCATGATGAGCAGAAAAAGATGGCGGCCTCGCAGCTGGAGAAGCAAAGGCAACAGATGGAGCTGGCCCGGCAGCAGCAGGAGCAGGTACAGGGAGGGCTGGAGGATGTGTGAGGGGCCCTGTGTGTTTGTGTCATTGGGTGGCGTTGGTAAATGTATTATCAAAAGTAATGAGAAAGAAGGGAAAAAAACCCCACAATAAATCATGATAAAGGCAAATAATCTCATTGTCGCCTGTGTCTTTTTCGGCCCATTAATATCTAAGGCTTTTAGTATAAATGCACTCTATACCTAAGTGTTATTTGAAAGCAGCCACCTAAAACCCCCCCTTCTTCTTCGTCAACCTCCTGAAACTTCTCTAATACTGACAGAGCCTTGGTCAGTGGATCAGCAGACACATCATCTTGGTCTAAATCTTCGCCATCGTTATTTTCTTCTTTATTTTTTTTTTCATCATTGTTTTTGTCAATGAAAAATAAAAAAGCTATAATCCACTTCAATATCGCTCACCTCGCGTAGATCATCAGCCATTGTCTGTAATGCTACTGTAAGAACATTTTCCATAATGTATTGTGTGTAAACTGTGTGATTGCCTGACATTTATCTGTTCGACTTTTGATCGAGTGTTGTTCCTTCATTTCTGTTTACAAAATGCCAACTTAACTGACAGTGATGATGGCCGAAAGTGCTGTCAAAGTAATAACAACCTTTTCCTTAAACTATGTTGATGCGGGTGTTGTTTGTGCGTGCGTGACTTCAAAAGTTACTGCCGCCGATTCATGTCTTCAGGTGTCAGACAGAGATAGGGAAAAAAATATCATGTGACAGAGAACGAGAGAGAGGGAGATATTTAGGTGAGCTGCTCTTTGTGTTCGTTTTTTGCCGACACGTTACTGTACGTCGGCATACGACAGGCTCTGTTTGGACAAGTTCACACCTCCCATCTCAACACATTCCACCTTTCAGGGCTTCACAAAGGACCTGGGAAGACGGAGAGGCTGAAAAGAAAGACAGATTCCAATATCAGCCAGTCATTTTGCTGTTGAGACTTGATAGGATAATGCCCTAAAGACAAACCCTAAGAAATCTGCCTTTAATGAAATATGACATGTGTGCAAATGGGGCGCCGCCTCCCATTCAGCAGCCTGTAATTACATTTCAGAATAAATATACTAAACGACTCCTCAAGAAAAGAAAAAGAGAGAGAGAGAGGCAGCTGCTTTACTTTTCTGACTTGCATTGGGCAGGATCAAATAAATGTCGCTCGGCCCCTTTAGGGATTTTAACTTCACATGAGTGACCGGTCCCCCGCTACCCGTCGCTGGATGCAGCTCAACCCTTTAACATTTGACTTCACATGTTTTTCATAAGACAATCTTCCATCAAAACAACAAAAGAAGAAAGAGCTTTGAGCCCCCTCCTCCCTGCTGATGAGTGCTGATGAGTGTCTGTGTATACCAGAGGCGAGCTGGATGTTGGTGGTTGGCCGTAAACATGTCAGTCTCACAGATTCATTGTCAGTTAAGGGATTTGTTCAGGAACTTTTTTCGCACCGCTTATTGCATTAATTAGCTGCACCCTCCGTCACACCAGCACTGTCTCCTAGGCTCTACACAACTGCACTGCAATAACAACTACAATATGTTTCGTAGGAAATATAGTCTCCGGCTAGATTATGATCAGAGGCAACATGTTTTTGGATGACCGAGGCAGTACATTAATTGCAGAGGCATCAAATATGTATTGAAGCGGTTGGTGGAGCTGACCAAGGCAAGCGACTGTTACACCAGAGGTCAATCTGCAGTTAGGATTAGGCAAATAAAGCACTGATGTAGAAAATAGGGAATTATTGTTGTTTTTCTTTGTAAACATACAGGTTGGGTCTGAAGTCACTTTGCCTTCATTACATCATACGACAATCTTTGCCTTAAACCAAGTGCGTTGGGAGTCTTAGGCTACAGTCTGTGATTTGATCAACTCGGATAATACTGGCTTCCACACGACTCCGGAGTCCAACAGAAAAGTTAGGAAAAGCTGCTGTGCCTGTTTTAGTTTGAAAAACTTCAAGGCGTTTTATTCTGCAAGCACTCTGCCACAATTCTGCAAATAATCGTTTCCGTCACTTGCATAATCATTAAGTGCGAGTGGTCTCATGATATACGTTTTCAGGCATGTTAGTGTGGACAGGGATTGGAACGGATACGGAGCCAAAATGCTTATGTGGTAAGGGATTGTTTTAGTTTGAAAGTTCATTCAAACAATACTGCATTAAATGGTCTGCAAAATATATGGCCTTCCAAAATATATATTTCTTAATTTGATCATGATGTTGGCTTCTCAGTCCCCGGTGGAGCATACCTGAAAAAGACTTAATGTCACAAGCTCATAGTTCTGCTAAACAAAGGTCTCAATGTGGTCTGGAATGTGTGGAAGCACCATTTACAATATTCATTCAGAGTTTTTCTGTTATCATATTAAATGCTATTTTCTCTCACTGTGTGTGTGTGTGCAGATTGCCAGACAACAGCAGCAGCTCCTGCAGCAGCAGCAGAAGATCAACATTCTCCAACAACAGATCCAGGTATTTGGCACACACACCTTCCTGCCCAACTACAAACACACACACACAGTTTGGTGTGATGCCGCATAGATTTGTATTAATTTCCCGGGGACCCTTATCTTAACCACTGACTTAAAAACCTGAGTTGTCCCTCTGGGGACACAGCTTGTCTCATCAATTGGGCAAGTTGTCCCCAATGACTAACACACACATTCTAAACCTAACCTTAAAAGCAAGACTTAACCCTCAAATAGCCCATTGAAAAACTGAGGACAGGTCAAAATGTCCTCACTTTCCAAAAATGTCCTCACCCTGTAAGGCCCATGCTAAGTGGTCCTCACAAAGATATAAGTGAAATTACACACACACACACACACATACATTCCTTACCTTTTTGGAGCTGAGTACTTTGCAGACTCTCCTCATTTCTTCCCCATCGTCCCCAATTTTGACCTCCGTCTGGATGATGATGTCTGTTTCCTCCTTTCTTCCAATATTATTGGGTCTCTTGTGTGATTGGAAAATGACTAACGACATAAGTGGTAGTAACCTGTTTATCTATTTTCTGCCTCTTATTGTAAGGTGGGACAGTTACACCACAGCAACCTTGCATTTATACAAAACATTTAGAATCACACACACAGACACACACATACACATGGCGGTGAACCAGTAAGTGATCTAAATCATTTACGGAAACGTTTACTTTTGCATTGATCATCCTGTGATCAATATTACAGCCTCCTCTGGGCTTCCTCCTTCTTTCTTTTTGTCTATTTATGACCATGTGTTTCCTCTCTTTTCTCTGCCTTGCCTCCCTCTCGCCGCGTCTGTGTCAATCAAATGCTTTATTTTTCCTGTACATGCACCTTCCCCTCTGAGCTCTGCCTTGTCTAGTGTTTTATTTACGATAAACAATTATGTCTGTTTGACAAGAAAAGGGAGGACTGGAACAATCTATTTCCTAATAGACAGACACATTCTGACAGAAGAAATATTGCCTGTATTTTTATTCACCTGCAATTCCCTAAATTCTCCACATTCTTCCCTTTTTTGAATCCCTACATCTGTTTCACTCAGCCACCTCATGCAGTGAGATGTGTGATCCGTGGCTCTGTGTATACATTAATACTCACTTAGAAATTACCACCAGCTGTGAGTCAAAGGCTAGCACATTTGTGCCGTGTACCTGATAGCCACGTGGGACGTTGACCAGCTTGTATTTCATTTGTATATTTTTTTAAGTGGTTGGATTGCTACTGAATTAAATCAATTTGTGTCACAATCTGAATCCACTTGCAGCTGTGCCTAGGTCGGTCTCATCCAGGACTCTGTTTATCTCCATTGATCCGAAGCCTTGGATCCCCCTTTGCTCCGGAGTTGCGATGCAGTTAACGACGGCTTGTCCCCCTCTCCCCTTCTCTACCTCTTTTTTTTAATTAAGAGGCCCCACCCTTGGATCTTAATAAAGCTTGCATTGGACTTCATTAGGCCTCTGAGCCCCAGGGGAGAGAGAGTCCATAAAAAACAGCTCCTATGCACGGATCCTCTTCCACGCTGTGAAGCATGGATACCGTGTCGTATTTGGTTTGGAGGATGAAGGGATATGCAGAAAATAGCTCCACGGACAGCTTGTTATCATGTAGGGCTTCAGAACCATGTGATATACATTCAGGTGAAAGCTGGAATTGCTAGGCATCTCATGTTTCACACTTATGTTCATGTTGGATTTAATCTAAAGCTGCCAGAACTGCTTAAATCTGGCACTCGGTTATGATACAGAAATGAATTAACAAAAGTGACGAAAAGAAGGAATTTGCTTTAATTGTAATGTTGCTGCGTATTGTAAACAAACATCACAGCTGCATGTGAGCAAACTTCACGTTATTTAAGTTGTTTTTATAACAATAGCACTTCTTGGCATACAAACGCATCAGCTTAGTAAGAAGCATATGGTCTATCTACTGTACAGAGGTTTAGAATTATTATGGCTAAGCTCCAGGGCTTAGTCACTGGGGTACAGGCTGTTTACGCTGTGTCGGATGTGTGTTGGCCTTAAACACACAGGCAGCGCTGCACCAGTCTGTTTCCACTTATCAAATCCAGACCTGAGCTCCTCTTAGGCCATTACTCTGAGGAGCTGACCAAATGCTACTGTTTCAGCTGAAAAGAATGGGCTTCAGTGTGGTAAAACCACTTTTTAGAAGTGCCAGTTGTTGTTCACATCTCCATTTGAAACACTAAATGTTGTCCAGATGGAAAAAATATGAAAACAAGAAAAAGGTCTTTGCTGCAACTCCCAGTGTGTGCAGTATAAATTTGGAAACTTTTATAGCTCAGCGTTAATATGTGAGTATTATCTGTTTCTGATTTATGAATGGAGACAATAAAAACCCAGTGGGACGCTGTTTTTAGCACATTTCTCTGTTTCTACCTCTCGCCACATTCTCTCTTTCTTTTCTGTCCATGGATGGTGTCAGTGTGTTTGTCAGCGAGTGCAGCGTTGTCGGGGGGGAACAGAGTTCAAAGTGACCCAGGTTTCCTGTCATGTGGTTTTAAATGGTGTGGAGAGCCAGCGGGGGATGTCCATGGGTTAAAGAAACGCTTCCGAAGGCCCCATTCTGATAGATATCGTTACACACAAAGACACACACACACAGCCACAGCCACACAAACACACACCCACGCAGAAACACATGCACCAGAAAGAAATAAGAAGAAACATAAGATGCTCCTATACATCAAATGTGCATACATGCAAGCATGCTCACAAATAAGTAATATCATAGGCATTTGACATTGACAAAGTAGAGACAGTTTAAATGAGTGCATAAAAATATGGACAGCTCGTGGACATTCCCGGACACACACATGCATGTACACATAAAAAACGCATTTGCACACGTGCACAAACACACATGCAAACACACACACACTGGTGGTGGGTCCTTTGTGCGCTGTAGGCTGAGCAGCCCAGCCCAGCCTGGTGGCTGACAGGCATGTGTCTTTGTTAAGTCAGCTCCTATAATGGCTCTCATATGTGGCCCATTTCCTTCGGGGCCACAAAGGCGCAGGCCCTAACCGCACCGCCCGGGCCCTAGCTAACGGGCTAATTAATGACTGCAAAGCCGCACTCCTCCTCCTCCTCCTCCCTCTCTCTGTTCTTCATTTATAACTCCTCTGTCTCCTCCTTTGCTGGCTTTCCTCTTTTTCTCTTTTGAGTTCTTGCCCCAGTGTTGTTTTCTTATTATTTTCTATTTTAGTATCAAATCCTACTGTATTACTTTCGTATGTGGCTGATGCAGTTTTCTGCCCCCTGTTGACTCTTTTAGCTGTTGACGTTGTGACTAGTTCAGGTATATATAGGTTTTGACCAGAAGTCTTAATCTGATCTTTTGACAGAGACCTGGAAGTGTGTTAGAGTTAAATGAGATGCATATTATGGTAGATTCAGAATCCCACAAGTCTAGTAGGTAAACTTCTTTCATGTCCTCATGGCTGATGCGAAGACTCATGATTTTCTCTTGTCAATAAAATGCTGATGTTAGCTGAGGTGAATGGTCGGGGTTGCTGAACCTTTGTTTAAGCAAATAGACACAAACACAACCATCCACTCACATACACATGCATACACAGACACACACTCACAAACATGCAGAAGAACTAATGGAGCATGCAATTTGTCATTAGATAGACAGGCAGCTCCTATGTCAGCGAATCCAGCTTCAGACACAATGACTCGGAAAGCCATGGACGGCCCATAACGTCGATTGGACTCACCAGCTATGGCGAATGGCGAACTCTTGACTTTAAAATGACTCTCATTCCAGTGTATTAACCTGTGTGTTAGTCTGTGGGAAATGAAATGCTATAAGCATAGTGAAATTCTGTGTGCTTCAATTAAAAGCACTCTAATGTCTTTGTGTTCACATGGGAGGAGCAAGATGGAGACAAAGTAAGAAGTGTAATTATTTGAAGTTATATTGTCATTGTTAAAGCTGCATTAAGCAAATTCTGGCCACTAGATGAGAGAGAAACAGCAAACAAATAAAAAAAAACGTCAGCCTTAATGCCATTCAAAAAGTCATCAAAAGGTTCAGAGTGCACCTGGAACAAGCCAAAGCCATTCCAGATTCAAATGGGCAGATTGCTTTTGTGCTAAAGTTTAGGTCCTTTTCTAATTTTCCTCACGTGCATAACCCTGCAAATGTCAAAGGAAACAACATGCAGGCTCCCGGCCGCACTCCTACTGTGACGCACCTCCTCAAATCTTGGAGACCACATCAGGGTCTATGGGGACATAGCTGTTAATCCAACTGGCGTAACCGGTGATCATTCAAAGCTATTGTCCCTTTCACTTTATACTGAGTTATGAGACCAAACATTGAAAGGATCATTGGCTTATTACATATTGTGGACTTTTTCTAGAGGTGTGTACTTGAAATAGTTTTACATCAGTCAGGTTAATGTGATTTAACACAGCACAGAGACACATAGATGTGGAAGAAATATTCAAAAATGTCAGTAGGCAGGTAAGGTCAGTTGAAGAACCAGGTCGTCAACATTGTGACATTTGTCGTGTCACTGTGCAAAGAGTAATCACATTTCGGTGAATCTGATGATTCCTTCTTCAGTTGGCTCCAGAGTGAAACAAATCCTTATTTACCTGTGAGCTGGCAGTTTGTAACCTCAAGAGAAGGTCCACACATCCACATGTGTGCACTTACCTGCCAACTGCACAACCAGACATTTCTTTCTCTCTCAAACACATCGACATACAGACACACAACACACACACTCGTTGGCCCATGACCCCGCTGCCCATACACAAGAGGACCATTAATTCTGACTCTGTGTCTGCGTGTGTACACATGTTCCTTGTGCCTAGGTGTGTACATCGCTGTGTCTGGTGGGCAGTTGGAGGAAGGGGGACTTGTGTTTTCTTAGGGGCTGTGCAGTGCGGGGGCCCCCACAGCACCACCTTCACCAGTCCATTCATCCACCATCCCCCCTCCCGTCGGTAAAAGGAGATCTTTGTGTGTTTGTGCTAGTGAAGCAGCCCCAGTCAGTCCCAGTGTTCCCAGAGGAATACAATGAATGGGAGCATTTTGTCCCACTCTATAACACCCTCCCCCCCACACCCCACTTCTCTCTTCTTCTTTTTTTTTTGTCATTCGGACACACAGACTCGTTTTTCTTCTCTCTTCATTCTCTTTTCTGCATGTCACAAGATGTCGGGATACTTGTGTGTGCGTGCGTGTGTGTGTGGGGGAATACCCCGAAAGTACCCTGAAATTCCAGTTTGTGTGTGTGTGTGTGTGTGTGTGTGTGTGTGTGTTTGTGTGAGGGAGAGAGAGAGATGACGGCCTCCAGGGCTATCTGGCTTTTTGGGAGTATGACTTAAACAATGTTGTCTGAATAGCTGGTCAGGTGATGAACCCGTGTAGCTGCAATGTTACCAAGGAAATAAACTGTGGACAAAACAGATGTTTGAAACATTGTGGCAGACGCACACACACACACACACACACACGCACACACACACAAACACACACACGCACGCACACACACACACACACACACACACACACACACACACACACACACACACACACGCACACACACTCACACACACACATACACACACACACAATCTCATATTGACTTTGACCCTAAAACCAAGTCATAAGCCTAAAACAGCTCTTTGATGGAATGAAGACCAATCCAAGCATCTTGCCTTTTACAGTCAGAAACTCTGATAGACGTACAGGACAAGAATACAGATACACATATTGCTCTTTTCTTTTTAGGAAAACTTTTAGTTTCAAAATCAAATTATTTGATTCAAAAAATAAAACCTGCAAAGTAAAAATTGGATTTACTCTCACTGGACAGAACATGAAGACAAATAAAGGAGTTTGTAGTTGCATGATTTATGTTAAGAAAGTTGTGGCATTGCATGTGCATCTGCAAATCATTTAAAGTCTCAACATGCACAATATATTTGGCTTTTGGAAATAAAGGTACAAAGGGTGCTCTATAAATTAAATATATTTAAGGAGGAATTTCAAATTTGCAATAAAAATATTGTAAATAGGATGCATAGCCTTTCAATTGATACGACTTATCAATACATTTTTACTAAAGATCTTATAAATATAAAAAAAATGACATATTACCATATTCAGTGTAAACTTAAATTCAATCACAAAAGAAAATCATGAAATTTGAGAAGGCTTTTTGTAATGTTTATCAAAACTGCTGCTAATTAATTTTCTGTTGTTCTTATTGATAGGCTAATTATTTTAGTAAACACACACAAGTCAAGGACGGCCCTGTTCATCTCTCTCTTGTTCTATTTAGTTATGCCCTTTGAACCTCTTCTACAAATCCTTTGACACTGCCTCTCTCTCTCTCTCTCTCAAACACAGACAGACAAACACACACACACACACACACACACACACACACACACACACACCATAAACATCCCATGAGGCCGGTCATCTTATTTAACTAACTCAGCAACGTAACCCATGCAGTACAAATGCAGAGGAATACTGTAACCACACAACAACATGCTGATCGCGTAAATTTGGCCACTAATGATGAACTGTCCCAGGAGGACAGTGGGAGGGGGGGCGTGTGGTTAATGAATTGGTAGTAAAGGAGATGAATGGAGGTGGGCAGCATTGAGCGGAAGAAGGAAAAAGAAAAAGACGGAAGGAGGTGTCGCTGATAGTTCATCTCAAAGAGGGACCCGAGGTAGAAAAGATGAAATCCAAGATAGAGAGTAGGAATAAAGGATTGAAAGAGAAGAGGGGGAATTAGACATGAATGAAAAGAGAAAGGAGAGTCAAATTTGACTAGAGGACACAAGAGGAATAATTGAGAACATTCTAAAGTGAAGTAAAAAATTTAAATTAATAAAATGAAATGGAAAGATCACTAGATGAGAAAGGAGAAAACAGGAGGCTTATAAAAACATGAATATATTTCAGTGTGAGGGAAAGTGATAGACAGCTGTAGTTGAACCCATTTGTGATGCATTTTTCGACATAACTGATTTGAAATGTGAAGGTTTGGTCAGCTGACGGTGTGACCTTTCTTCAGCACAAAAGCACCTCATTTGAACAAATTGTAATTTTTAATTCCTTCAACATTCTTGAAAATCGGAGATATCTGCCAAACCAACAGGAATTTAACAAGTCAGAGGGAGAGAAAAAACAAGAGAGATAGAGACAGAGCATAGGACAAGAAGGGGAGACGTGAGAGACAAACAATTTTACAGCACGGAAAAAAACTAAAAAGAGAAGAGGATGAGATAAAGGGAGGGATGGAAGGGAAGAGAGTGAGGCAGGCCGGCGGTTAAGACAGGCAGCGTTAACAGACTCCCGCAGGCTCATCTTTGATATGTTCTCTTCAGCTGGAGCCCACAGCGCCTTAACTCAGTCGAACCCACAGTTTTTATGAGTGTTTCAAGCCGACATGAAAGGCAGCTGTTAGCCTCTGTGTTGTTTTAAAGGCTTTTTGCTTCACATTTCTTCACTTGTCTCTCAAGAATCCATGTCTTCATTTGTTGTTTGACTTTGTCTCTTCATCTCCGCTGATTATTTCAATCTTAGACTCATCTGTGTGTGTATGTATGTGTGTGTGTGTGTGTATTCTTTAGTATTTTTCTCTGTTTCTTTCTTCATACTCTCTCACTTATTTCCGTAAATCCATATTTCTTACATTCTCTCTTTTCTTTGTTTCATTCTTTCATTCTCACTTTACTTCCTCTGTATACTTTCTATTCATTACCAAATTTTCAATGAGCATTTTCATTTTTTTCTTCTCTTTTCTTTTTCTATCTCCTTTCAACTTTTTTGACTTCCGTTAAAGTCTGTTGTTCTCTTTTTTTCTGTTATCTCTTCAACAATGGTCCTTAATTTCATCCCCCCCAGCCTTGCTTTTTTTCACATGTACTTAAGGGGATCCATTTTTTTTTTTTTTCATCTTTGCTCGGTTAATATTGTTTTTATGTTTTTTGACTGTGTGTATTTTACAAGGGACTGATTGTTCATTTACATTTTACTATTTTTAATCAAATGCTATAGATTAAGACTGCAAACTTGCCACCCCCCCTCTCTCTCAGGTCCAGGGTCACATGCCTCCGCTGATGATCCCAGTGTTTCCTCATGACCAGCGGTCCTTGGCTGCTGCCGCTGCTGCACAGCAAGGCTTCCTCTTCCCACAGGGCATGTCCTACAAGCCAGGTACACACACACACACACACATACACACACACAAACACACTCTCTTACTATGTCTTCCCCTTGGACACACACACATGCACAAAAACACTGGAATCCCAGTCTATGTTAATGAGGTGTGTCAGGTGAGGAATGTTCTGGAAATGAGCGGAGAGATTTATAAGCTCTGCTTGTTCAAGTCAGCAACAATACATTGGACACAGCTCGGGCTGGAATGTCTATTTTATGGCGTGATGAAAACATGTCTGTTGCACAACACATCTGCAACATGGAATGTCACACTTTCTCACAGACCCTCACACTCTCTCCAGCATGGTCTCCTGCTACACCTCCCTAACAATGCACACATAAGTGCGATGCACACAGTCCAATCGTACACTTTCCCAGAACCACAAACAAAACACAAAGAAAAGCATGAATGTTGCAGGTTTCAGAAATCCACAAGGATCTTCTGCCGCCACCTGCTTTCCTCCTCTCTCATCGGCCCTCACACATTCCTGTCTTCCATGCATTCCTCCAGGTGCACGCCTGCTATTGCACAGCACTGACCCTCCATACTTCATACAGAATAATCCATGTTTATTCCTGCTGCGTGAGCATACACTCCCACGGGGGTGCAAGGAAAAACGAAGGAGAGGATTAAAGCCATTATTGTGCACGCTCCTTGGTCTGACTTTAGCCTGTTTTCAACAAAGGCTCGGACATGGAAAGCCTTTTAGGGACAAACAGTAGGGGTGATACACAGTGCTGGTCTATGAATATATGAGTGCATCCCTATGAGGGAGCTCTGCATTTGAACTCCGCTCGTCCTGGCCTCAAGTACCCACATGGATGGACAATGAGCGTTACTAAACTTCGAAAAATAAAACGCTCGTGACCCTCAGTGTTTCATTTGACATGAATAAAAACATGAGAGGAAGGAGGAAGGAAACAAAGAACGAGTAAGACAGAGAGAGGGAGACAGACAGACAGCAGACAGACAGACAGGCGCTGGTCGAAACTAAGAAGCAGGTTAGCTCTTGTGCAGTAATCTGCCGCCACCTCTCTTAACAGTATGTGTTGTTGTCGTTGCTCAGCAGGTGATAATTACCCCATGCAGTTCATTCCATCGACAATGGCAGCTGCAGCGGCATCTGGACTGAGCCCGTTACAACTACAGGTAAGATTGAAACAGCTGGTCTCATGGAAGTTTACCGAAATCACCAAAGTGGCTGAAAAACACAAACTTGTCTCAGCCTCGATAGATAGAGGAATCATGTAAGTGTGGTGAACGGACTCTCTAAATGTAATTGGATACATTGAAGTGGTATAAAGTAAGGGCTAGAAGTCCATGTCATGTGTCTGTTAGTGTTGGATATATGCATCAATTTGACTTTGACTCACCTCTCATCTTGTTTAAGTTTATACTATTATTTATTCTCACATTTAGACACGACCAAAACCGCAACTAGCCTTTTTTCGTCAAAGACAAAACTCCCAACCGAGGCCTAATGTTTTTTTCCTCTACTTTCTGCTGTTGTGCTGTGGCTGCACTGTCTCAGAGTAAAGGTCAGCATAGCAAACTAAAGAAGTGCCTCTTCAATATCTACCATGAGGACTCGAGTGAGGGTTTCACAACCAAACAAACAGCTGCAACAGAAATGGAGTTTCAGAACAGCAGTGAGAACAAAGACAAAGCTTTGAGGGTGAAGGTTTGTACACTGACAGAGTACATATGCCTCTAATCCTGAGGGTGTAGCCAGCGCGCAAGAGCCCAAGACAATTGTGCAGAAGTGGGAAGATAAATAGAAAGGACAGTCGAGATAAGGACTGAGTTCGAGTGGGAAAAAACCTGCAACATTTTCATTAAATGAAACTACCTCCAAGAACAAGTTTATGTCAACCTGGTGCATGAAACCTTTTAATGTTTTGCCCGTGAGGTCAACACCATCATCAGATTTTATTAGTAGAGCCCATATTCACAAATCCAAATTTGTCTCATAGGGCTTAACAAGGTACCAACAACTAACCAAAAACCTATAAACGGATTGGGGGGGGGGACGTTTATAGAAACGTCATCTCCAAGGGCCGACACAAGTGAAATACATGTCGCGTGAAACTGAGAACCCCAAGCAAAAATAACAGTGTTTACAACATTGATTAGTATTTGTACATAAGAAAACGTCTGATAGAGATGAAGGGAGCAGTAATGACACATGAGTGGAGGAGTTATTGTCAGTGATGGTAGAGTATGTGAGTAGTTGTAGATCTGGAGCAGTGGCTGTTCTGAGGCATGTCTGGTGGATGTTACCTGGCAAAAAAAAAAAAAACTCAGTTTTAATTAAAAGTATTATTCACAAAAGTGATGGACATCTTGACACACTTGGCACAATTAAATAAGCTAGCGTCACAGGGATAACTCCAACGAGGAGGAGGTATATGTTTGATTGACAGGTGACCTCTTGAAGGTGCAGCTACTCAGTGGCAATGAGCAAAACAACACAAACCCTACTTTGTCTGTTGTCATTTTTAAGTTCCTCACTTTTGTGATTCTTTGGGCCTCAGTTGAGAAAGCAGTGAAAAACGTACCTGTGCAGACTCGTATTCTAATAGTTTTTAATTCATTTGAATAATTTATAAAATGTTTTTTTATTTAATCGTTTTTAATATTGCTCTTGTATTGTTTTGTTGTAGTTCATTTTTTTTTACCTATTTAGTTTTATTGTATTGCTCAGTGTTTTCATCTTTTCTAAGATTTGCTAGTTGTGCACTTTTTTATTAATATTTTGTTTTGCGAAGCACCTTGAAACTCTGGTTTTGAAAGACGCTATTGAAATTAAGTTTTATTATCATCATTTTTAATATCTTAACCAAGAAATATTGTCAGCTGCAGCATGTCGCAGTAAGGTTTCGTAAATTCCTCATAACACCTCTGTTAAATGGATGGCAAATACATATGGAAGCTGGAGGAGCCCCAGCATGCATTAACAAGCTCAGATCACAGGCTTTCTTCTTAATGAAATTTAATGGAGTTAACTTTTCCCAATAAAACAGCGTGACACGTCGGTTAAAGATGAAGCCGCACAGGCCAACGCTAACATGCTAGCCCCCTTATCTGCTGCCAGTCAGCTGTGTTAAACAAAAGCTCTCGTGATGATTCACAGAGGAATTCCGCCCCACCAGCACAACACCTGGCCCCGGCAATTCATCAAATGGTTTATTGCGGCTTGACACCTGTGGTTTGAGAATATCACTTATCCATAATGGATATCATTGAGCATATTTGCAAAGAAAAAGGAGCAAAACCAAATAGAAGAAAAGAAAAATGAAATCTTCGCTCGGTGGAGGCGGTTCGGAATTTCACAACAGGAGCCCGCCACACCTCCCGCTGCACCTACTATTAGAGGAAAGAACAAAAGCCCTCAAAAGCTTTTTCACTCGCAAACAATGTTGCCTCATCATGTCAGCCGTTACCATAGCATGGCTTTTGGATGTTATGAGAATCCTTATCTCACTTTATTCACTTCGTATTGTGGTTTTCGCTTATTGATGCCCTCATTAGCCGCTATTGACTTAGCAAGGCGCCGTGCTGCGCTCAGGGGATCGGAGGCTCGGCGCTGCCTATCTCCACTCCAGGCTTTGAAATTATCAAAAGAGCCGTACGGTGAGTGAGAGGTGAGAGGAGTGAATAATGTCGGAGAGGCAAAGTCATTCACATCTAAACACTGCCTGAGACGTGGGAATAATGAGAGGCAGAGAGAAACCTGAATGAAAGAGGAAGCTCCTCATCGCGGCGTCGGCTGGAACGGAGGAAGACAGAGAGTGTGGGGAAGTGTTTAGGAGAGAAGAAAGGACGATCATCTGAGGAATCTTTGTCAGACGCAATCATGATGGGATTTATGTGCTTGTGTTGTACAGGCATCTTATACGGTGTAGTTGGGCTTGTAGTATTCCAAGAAACTGAATTTAAAATTGCACAGACACAGCTAAAACACCAACATAGTGTTCTGATATCCAGTCCAACAGCTTGGAGTGAATCTACATGTCACCCTAACCACTCTCTTACTAACTGCATCTCTTTGCAAGCTTCTTGTTAGCATATGGACGAACCTGACAGATACAGGTTATCATGCAGTAAATGTACAGTCTGTATAATGTGATCGATCAATGACAGCTAAGTCGAGTGTGCCTCTTAATCTCCTCAACTCTGAACTAATGATGAATTGATAAAACCAATATAACAAATCTGAGAAGCATGCATTTCTTGTTCTACACTCTGCACTATATTAAAGCCCTTTGGCCTTCATGTAGCCAATGCGGTTACGCTGTAGTGCCACAGTGGACTTTCTCTCTCTTTCTCATTCCTGGCTCTGCTTTCTCCATGGGCTCTGCCTTTGGGAGGCGAGGGACAATTGATAGCATTGAAAACCTGTTTTTTCGCAATGATTGTGAGTGGATATATATATAAATATATATATATTACCAGGAGCCTCACTAACATACTTATACTAACTTCCTGTATCTTTACTCATCACTTCTTTTTCTTGCATGAACTCTGTCTCTGGCCTTTGCCTTTGACTGTGACCCTTTGAACCTGTGCTGTCTGTTGCTTGTTTCGTTGGAGATGTGTGACAGCCAAAGGCACCGGTGAACTCGTTGAATACCTACACAACACAATATGGAAAGTGCATTATAGGGGGAGTTTAACATGAAGAAGGTGTTTGTGATCAATTGACTGTGTTTTTTTCTGTCATGTAGCAAATGACTAAGTCTCTTGGTGAGTCAATTAGGATTGAAACACGGCACTGTAGAGTCCTCTGTAATGTCTTAGAAAAGCAGTCCAGTGCACAGACTGAGATCCTGTCTGTTTTAAAGTGACTTTTACTTATTAGTCTCGGTAATGCACTTCACTTCACAATGGCCTTAACTGCAGCGTGTGATAGACTGCGCGTCTATAAAAAAGCATTGTAAATTCACAATTACACCGTGTTAGTTCTACATTAGCAGTCTCCTCTGCTACACACTGTTGTTAAGTACACTCCAGCTGATATTGAACTTTTTATAGCCAGACCTCTGCTCAGTACAGGGTGGACAGATGTTGTGTCCAGACTGCTCCAGATGTTTTAAAGCCAAACCCTGTAGGACTCTGTTCGACAGCTGGCTGGCACTTCTGGTCAACGCAGGCAGAAACTGGCATATAGAGAGAGCGCATATTCTCAAGCAGTGAAAATAAGGCTGCCTGGATCTTCGCAGAAGGGTCGGGATTAGTAAATGCGAGAATTGATCTTTTGTTTTATTTTCATGCCCTAAATTCATTGAAGAAAAGAAATCTTATAGAAAAAAATGACAGAGATATTTGGCAAAAGCTGCCCCACTGTGGAGGACCCGTCGTGACCCGACCTTTACGATTTTGAACAAATGTCGTGCTATCGGCGTGGGAACTTGATCAGGCCAATTGTTTCCAGAGCCTCGGTGTAGACCCTTTCACAAACAGTGGATTCCTGCTGAAGAAAGGCCCCCTTTGTGCGTGGCTAATGCGAGGGAAATACAGTTGCTTAGCAGACATTCTTGTTGAAATCATAAGACATCGTTCGCTGTCTGTTACTATGTTCAGCCTATTTCTTTTTCTGTGTCCAAGGCCCAGAGACAAAGGTGAGCAGCAAATCTTTGCGCCCCAGAGACGGTGTTTCTGCCCTCACCGTCAGGACGTCTTTATCCTTCACAAGAAAGAGGACATTTATTTGACCGCAATCAGATTTTTTTTTATTGAAAAAAAATAAGGATTTGCTCGTCAGAAAATTGTAATTGAAATGACTTTTATGCAGCCTGGCTCTCGGTGTGTCTTTTTCACAGTTTTGGACCCAGCCGCCCCTCCCTGAGCAACATTTGCTCTCCATCCTCCTCCTGTGCTCAGGAGCAGTCGATCTCTTTCACCCACTTCCTCGTCCTCCTCCCCCTTTAAACCTGCTGAAAAAGACAAACCCTCATTTGTTTTGTGCCTGAGATCGATGGCAGCTCAACACTAATAGAGGCCAGCTGAAGGGATTCTCTGCACTCAGTCTTAATGGGACAGGCACAGAGGAGGTGCTGCCCACACCCCTACCACAACAACGTCACCTTCTCTTTGCTTTCTTAAAGATTACGCTAAAGTGGGCCAAGGCTATTTAACAGAAAACTGCTGGCAATGAGGAGGATCAAAAATGATGGACTAATCATTTGGATTTTAGTCAAATTAGCACTAACATCCAGAGGCCAGTCAGATAATCCAGACAGCTGAGGCCCAGTTCAAGACCCTCTTTGTCAATTTGTAATTTAGGAAATTGCGGCATTGTCTTCCCTTGGGGTTTGACTGAATGGCGAGAGCTGTAGTTGTGATTGTTAACGCTGCACATTGGCCCTCCGAGTCACCAATCAATCTCCGGGTGTCTTCAAGAAACAGATAAAAAAAAATAGACAAGAGCTCTTATTCTCAACCTTTTGTTGGTTCAACAGTTCCTTTTTCCTATATGGAATCGCTGGCAGAATCGCTGGTCACAGCACAATAGCTGTGTGTGTGTGTGTGTGTGTGTGTGTGTGTGTGTGTGTGTGTGTGTTTGTGTGTGTGTGTGCGGGTTTGAGATCCTAACCGTGTGTTTTACCTCAAAGACGTGTTTGCCCCAGCTCCTGCTCCCCTTAGAGCCGTAAGAATATCAGGCATCACCAGAAGTAACTCTGCGGTCGGCTTGATTGACGCGAGAGGCCTCACCACCAGCCATTCAAGGCACATTCTTACAGGGATCTCATATCGCCAGGGGTTGGCCCGAGCGCTCCTCCTGCCTTCCAAGGAAAATAAGCGGCGTGACATCAGGGCTTTGTTTCAACGGCGAGGCCCCTTCTGTTTGTGTTTAATATCGCTCGGAGAGAAGTGGAAAGAGGGCCAGCCAACTTCTCCGGCCCCGACCGCTGAGCCTGGTGCTTCGGCGGTGAAGCGACGGTGGTCTTCAGTGTCTGCAGCACAGCACTCGCCATCCCTCGCTTTCTTTTTTTCTCCGTTGCACTCTCTTTGCTGTTGGATCTCCAGTCCCAGGAGGCCTTGCAGTTTTGACTACAGGGAAATCAGATCTCACAACACTGGGGGCCTTTTAGGCGGAGGGGCCAGAGAGAGTAAAAACAGAGACAGAAAGAACCAGAGATGGAAACGGAGATGGGGTAGAAGATGTGAAGAATGATTTTGGAACAGAACTGAGGCACGGGAGAAAGAGGAAGAGAGTTAGGGGGAGATCAAAAGAGGAGAGGACAAAAGAAAGACAGAAATGTGGAAGGAGGGAGAGAGTATAGATGAGGTGAGAGGAATGAAAAATCCTCGGAAAGTAGGAAAGCAGAAAAGAGGAGGGAGTCTGAAGCGAAGGCCAGCCACGTCTGGGTGGTTTTCCTGAGGACAGGCTCTTTGATTCTCCAGTACTCACACTCCAATGCATTTAGACAGGGGTTGACAGTGGTTTCAGGCAGCGGTTTGTCTGGCCAGCTAGCTTTGATTTAGAAGACCCTGGACTGTGGGCCGAGTATTTGACTCTTTGATTTTGTTAAGTACCTTGGATGGAAAATCGGTAGGCCTACAATTTTTTTGCTACATTTAATGTTCTCGTCTCATTCCTGAAGACTGTTGGCTTATACTTTCCATGTCATTTAATTTAGGTCTTTTATTATTTTTATGTGTTTCAACTGACCCACGTGCCCAAGACATAATTGTAATTTGACTATTACTTAAAATGGTTGCACAAATTGTTTTTTGTTTTGAATAAAGGAAAAACTCCAATGTCTAACTTGTTAATAGGACAAATCATTTGTGTCAAGATTATTCTTTTAAGTATTGTTTTCAGTCTAAATTTGATTTGAGTTGGATTTGACCATTTAAAATTACTGCTTGGCTCAAAAGCCAAACTTTAAAAAATTGCCAGGATAACAATAAAGATCAGTGTAGCTGTTTTTCTTTATGGCTCACATATTTATTTGAAAAATCAAACAAACAAGTTGTTAATTGTAAGCTATACTCAGCCAGGTATTGTTTGTAATTCTTCTTTCAATCACTCATTGTTCACACATATTTGTGCAGACATGAGTCATAGATTTTGTCAATAGGGAGCATTGAACTTAAATAAGATACAAGTAAGTATTCAGGAGCTTCTTTAGCTATTATCTGGATTTATTTCTTAGATGTAAATGGATGTACGAGCTGCTCCCAGCATCTGTTGAAAGAATAACAGTCAGAGATGGATTGTAGATCATTGAAAATGAAAATGTTTTGCTGGAATGCCACTCTGTTAAATACTCGCCCCCTCAAACAAATCTTCCATTTTTGTGGGACAATCCTGTCAAATTCAGATCGAGTTGTGTGTGTGTGTGTGTGTGCGCACGCACATCTGTTTCCATAGGAGTTCTCTGTATGTTTGGCTCAGACACACACCCATAGAAGAAGAGAGGAGAGAGAATGAAAGAGGAAAGCCACTGACTAGCTGTTGGCGAGCAATCTTAATAGCCTGTCGGTTTTGCTGGTTTCTTCCCTTTTTGCAGCAGCTGTATGCAGCCCAGCTGGCAAGCATGCAGATGTCTCCAGGAGTCAAGATGACTCCCCACCCACAAGCTCCCAACTCCTCCGGTCCCCTCTCCCCCTCTGCGCTGAAGAGTGAGAGGCGAGCATCCAGTCCCATCACTCAGATTAAGGTGAGCCCATTATTGTAAATGATTTTGGAGAATGGTTCATGTGTAGTCACAGAATTGTTTAAAGTTATGCATTTCAAGGTTTCCCCTTTCCTTTAGTGTGTCATAGGTATATCTGTACATGTGATAAGTTACAATGGTTAAGTCGGAACCATGGTGTGTCGTTCCCTCCGAAAGAAACCTTGTTTACATTCCTGACTTTTTTTCATCAGGTGTCAATAGCACCAAGTTACACCTAACCTTCCCGCATGACAGGTAGATTGAACTGAGGCCACCGTAACCATGGTGACAGCGGTGTTTACAGCATACAGTGCATATTGACAGCATGAAAACTAGTTCCAGTGGATCCCCTGTAAACAGCCAACGCATGTGAATGACATATTCATGGAGGATATACAAAAGCAAGGTGGACACAGTTTTGCATTTCACAAGATAGGTTTATGTTCTGATGAGATTTAAGATAACAGCACATGGAGACACTCTGACCACAATGAAGAAAACGAATAAAATCACTCGAAGATGACAATGAAAGCGAGAGGTTGTAAATGTTGTCTTTGAACCATCAATCTGTTCACGGCCCTGCACTCCTCACCGTTGATTAGAGAACTGCTTATTTAAAAGTCACACACTGATACACACACACACACATGCAAATACACAAACTGACACTGGCGCTGGCTGCTGTTTGGCAAGAGCCCAGATCCCCTCACTGGGAGCGCACGCCTCGCCTTCGCTCGAAGATGAGGCAGTAATGGAAGCCATATGTGTGCACGTGGGGCACAGCTGCAACCGGCGTCACAATAGACCGGCGTCAGAGCTCACCACACTCAAACAGTAGTGCTGTGCCCTCCAATCTACCCCCACCCCCCAACCCCGCCTCCGCTAACCCCCCTCACACATATGGTTAGCCCCCCCCCCCAGCCCCAATTCTGCATGCCACCCGCAGCCTAAACCCTCGTCCCTCCTTCCACCAAGCACGTCCTGAACTCCTCAACGACTCCCTCAAAACCAGCTCCAGGTTCAGTGAGCGTTTTGCCGTCAGCGGAGGAGCCCCAGACAGGCTGTGTTGATGTGCAGGAGTAAACTTCTTTTCAAGGTTTCCTTACATGAATCAGTGTGGTCATGAACCTTTGATTAGAAATAGAGGTCTCACAGAAACAAAGGTGCCATTGTTAAGAGTAGAAGGTGGGCTACAGAGGGGTTTTTCTCTCCTGTCAAGTTCACAGAGGTAAAGCTGTGTAATTCATTTGTCGATGGGCAGAAACCCGATAGGGACGACTGATAACTAATGTACTGACAACTCTTCATATTTTGGACAATAATTAAATCCAGGGGTTGTGGTCAACTTGAATCTAGTCAGTTCAAATTGTACTTGTAACACATTTTCACAGCAGACACATTGTGTTGTGAAAATATAACTTTATACACAATATCTGTATCACAACCGATACCATGAAACACCTTTAAGGAAAGTGGTCACAGTTGTTTCTGCAACGCTCCATTTCCTGTCACATCACTATCACTGCATGACAGTCGCTGGAGGAGCATGAAACTCTTCATACGACTGTGTATCATTCACAGACGGATACAGCGCTCATGTATGTACGACTCTTGAAACCATACGCCACCAGTGGCCAAATCCACAGGGTATAGTTCTGAGTGACTCTGAATCGTAAACATCGCAACATAATTAATGCCAGACACGAAAAAATGCATTGAGTGATTGAAAAGGCTTATTTCACTACCTCTTTTTTTGTGTGTGGGGGGGTTAACCCGCTAAAAAAGGGCGATTGACTCCTTTCCCATTGCCATTAAAGGAGTTTTTTCCCTGGTGAGTCATGTTCAAATTTTCATCACTATACTGATCAGAGCCGGAACTAATAAAAAATAGTGTCTACTGCAGAATCATTAAACAAGAGACTGATTGACAATTGTATTAGTTCCCATTGTAGACAATAGCCGGACGTTTGTGGGCTTTTGTTTCCACTGGTGTTTTGACCAGTTGAAAAGGAGCTTTCCACTTAGATATTAAAAACTGTTGCATCTGTTTAACGAATAGGAGGAAGGATCCACGCAGCCATTGAACCTCTCAGCCAGACCGAAGACAGCTGAGGGTCTTCGCTCCTCAACGTCCCCGACGCAAGGTCTGTTCTCTGGACACAAGAACAGCCCCACAGGCATGGGCAAGGGCCGCATCCCCAGTCCTGGCCCCATCATGGGCCGGAACTCTCTCGGTAAGTAACATACACGTATGTGCACTTTAACACCAGTGTTTCCTTTACCAATAATGTGGAGAGCATGGGCCACCAAGACCCCCGCTCCGCTGCCTAGAAGAAGTACAACATCAAGGGCGTTGATGATGCTTTGCCAGCCAAGACATACATCTTTGGGGAAACACTGGATATAAACATAATGTCTCACACACAAATAAACACTCCTATTATCTCCTTTATCAGTGTATTGTTTCGCATCTGTACTGTACATTCGGAGTAAGCACTTCCTCGCTCCAGTGTAAAACGTGATCTTCCCCCTCAACCGGAAAAAAAAACCATCAGCCACCCAAACACCTCCCTCCTCCCCGCCACACACAGACAAACCAAGCCGCGCTGCATGCGGCTGATAGGCTGCAGACACCTCAGCTTCATGGGCAGACCTGTGTGTGAGTGTTTGTGTGTGTGTGTGTGTGATTGTGTTTTACAGGAGTCCAAAGCCCTGTATTTAGCCCCAATGAAAACCCCAGCAGCGGAAGCAGTGAAACCCAGCACACGTTATTTGGTTTTTAAGAGCTTCCTCACATCATTGTCTGCCTGCGCTAGACCTTTTATGCCCCTACCTCTGCTATCTGTTATTAAGGCCAATCTAAACCCTCTCATTATATCCCTCCAGAAAACAATTTCACCAGCTCCTCTGGAGTGGCTTTGAGGACGCGTCGCTTGTGTTCCCTGCAAAGTTATTTTTTGCCCATTTTAACGGCCACCCAAGCATGCAGTGCTTCTAACTTGTGTGCTAATTAAACGAGGAGGGCAACGGAAACTTTGCATCCTTTTATTTCTTCTCTTTTTTTTCCTTCTTCAAATGTGCACCAGCTTAAAAAACAAGTGTGAAACAATTAAACAAAGGGAGGAGATTCTGTCGTGTTTAGACACAAGTGGACTGGAAAACTACTTTAGCAACATTTGTACCTTATAAGATATTTTCATCAATTTCTTTTATATGTTAAAATTTAAATTATAACAGGAAATGTGCATTACCATGATGAATTTTGGGGTTTTCAGAACTTTGTCTTTAAAGCTTGGGTAACATATAGTAAGGGTCACACAATCACAGACAAGCCCAAAACTGGGCATAAACAATAAAAACAATGGTTTATTGAAGCTGATAATTAAAATAAAAAGATGCTGGAGAATGAAAACATAATTCAAATACCAAACTATTTTACCATTGTGCCTTAGAGTGGAAAATATGAGGAGCAATATTCTGATACCGGTTTTCAAAACTGAATCTATTTCCATAAATACGTTTTTAAGCTCAGTGGAAAGGGGGCTCTACATTGTGAAGAATTTCCTTTCAAGACATTAACAAGTTTGGTTATGTCACATACGAGATCTCCCAGTTTGTTCAGGGCTCCTCAGAAAAACCAAGTTATGATCCATCAGAATTCAGCTTCATTTGAGTCAGAATATTAAGACAGTTGAAAAGTTGTTGCTTCTGCTGCCAGGCTCGGGCAAACCTGACGAACCCACTTATTCCGACTTTACTGTCATGCCAGACAAACTGACTCTCAGTTTCCCCTCTCTCCTGTCCCGTCCTGCCCTACCACAGACATCCTGTCCAGCCTCAACCCCACAGCGCTGTTTGGGGACCAGGACGCAGTGATGAAGGCCATCCAAGAGGCGAGGAACATGAGGGAGCAGATCCAGCGCGAGCAGCTCCACCAGCAGCAGCAGCATGCAGGACATCAGAGTCTGGAGGCCAAACTGTCCGCCCTCAGCGGCATGACCCTCAACAACGGCAACAAGGTTAGTGACACAGACAGTCAGGTCACATGTCAAACCATAAGAGGACAAACTGATGAGATTTATAAGAATGGCACGGTTTCAATCCAGTTTTCACAGGTGTCTATTTCCTCATTTTGATTAAGTATCTTAAGAATTCACAAACTTCAATCTGTATATTTATGAAGAAAGGCCAACCAATCAGGAGCTATCTGCCACATAAGAAGGGTTGGGGAGACTTTTGACAACAATAATACAGCCCATCATTTGGCAAAGAGATTTTGTACCTCGACTTAATTGGGGCGCTGCTTCCCAAAATCCATCTATTTCACATTTTCTATGGTGAATGTCTTCCTCTAACAGTTGGAAAAGGATGAGATACAAAATTAGCTGTTCAAGGGGAAAAGCTCCAGGTTTATTGTACTTGTCCATTTTTGTGAAATTTGGAAATAGAAATAAAATAGAATAGAATAAAATAGAACTACACAGGACGTATAAATAAATAGTGACACAAGAAGTACAGCAGTGCAGAAATCAAGGCAGTTCCACTAGTGATGTGCTTGAGCTATAGTGTAAATCATAGATACAATTCCAAGATGCTGTTTTACTTATCAGCATCTCTTATAACGATTAAGAACTGTAATCATACCTTCCGAGATAAGGCTTCCATCAGGGTTTTTTATTTATTTTAAAACAAGACACAGCTCCGACGCAGACAATTCAACAGTTATACATCAAAAAGTTATATTCAACTTGGGCCGAATTTAACACTTAGGTTAAGCATTCAAACAGACTATACTGTTTGGAAGTACACTCTTACACTCTACTTATTATTGCACTGATTACGGCCTTTACTAGTAAACAAGTATTTTAACAATGTGGTATCACAACTTGTCCTTCAGTAAAACATGTGAACACTTCCTCAGAGCATGCAGACTATTGTGTTGAGGAGAGTGTGGGGGTTTGCATTTCTATTCATACATAGCATAAAGATCCATGTAATAATCACACACACACACACACACACACACACACACACACTCACACACACCTCAGTAGATCTCCTTGCTCCTGCATGTGTCACACTTTGTCCAGTATTTCATTGGCTGGCTCCTCAAGGTTTCTTCTCCGCTCCTACACAAATCTTAAGAATATTCATGGCTGAGATTTGGTGTCGTTTGGCTCGAGCTGCAGTTTTCGAAAACTTCTCTTTTCTCCTCTCATCTCTGTGGCCACCCAGAAGCTAACTGCTTTGAAGAGGGAGCAGCTGGGCCAATGACAAGTGATGGTTTTGGCGTGTGAGCATGTTTGTGTGTCTGCCTTCACTGAGACCGAGTGGGTGTTTTTTTCGGAGGGGAGATGGTGTTAGCTTCAGAGTGTGTGTGTGTGTGAGTGTGTGTTTGCGTGTGTGTGCACGTGTTTAATAGAGTCCGGCTCTCTTCTCTTGTCCTGGAAGGGGGGATCCCGGCCTCAGGGTTTCAGCCCAATTAATGGGCCTTTCTTAGGGAAAGGACCTCTCCCCTCCACATTCACCTCGTCATCCCCAGCCCATCTCCCCCTTGGGCTGAAGGAGACAGGGCCTTTGTACCAGGATCTTATATCCAGAGGGAAATCCATATCCCAAAACATCTTCAATCAGTCTGATCGGCCAATCACACATTCGAAGGATCAGAATTTCAGTAAAACGGGCAACATGATTAGACGGGCTTTCCTGCCCAATTGAGCCCACGTTACTTGCGAGGCTGAGGAGACGGAGGAGGAGAGGAACTCATGAATATTTTAGGGGTGGAGTCTTTGAACCCACCAACCCCAAGTAGGTCATGACTGGTGCACTCCAAGGATAGGCTGTTTGTGAATTTTTTGGGACTTGTTTGCATCTTCAGGAGGAAAACATCCCAAAATATGGGAAAATAGATATCTCTGCTGCACTTATCCTCAATCCCAAGTTGATGTTTCTACAAGTCATGCTGAGAAGCTCATAAATATGAATTATACAACTGCCTCTACTAATAATTTGTTTATTAAAATTTAATGTGACTCGTCTGCTGCAGGTCCGACAAAAAAAATCAGAGCAATGTTTCCAAACATGTTTGTGCTTAAAAGAGCTTTTTACAAAAAGTTGATTCTGAAACGATCACAGATTAAGGTGAGTGTTTTGCAGCGAGAGTTCAACATTCTTCTCAAGCTCTATACTTTCCAACTATAGGAACACAAACCAAAGCAATGCAGTAATTTGGTTTATAGCTCCATGTCTCCTAATAAAAAGCTCATTTGGAAAGTCTCAAAGTAATTATTTCCGGTTCGAAGATGACAGCAGGCCTCGGTGTTTGTTGTCAGTTTGTTATTCGTTCCCTAACAACAGCAGCTCAAAGAGTCTTTTAGCTTTAAATACATAAATTTGTCTTTGGGATGGAGAAGTTTTTTTTTTTCTAACGTGTGTCTTTTTTTCTGAAGCTCTCAAAGGCTCTGCTCTGTCTTAAACAATTCATGGATGGAACTTGCTGGATACTGAGAGTGTGACTCACCCGTTCCACCTCGGGAGGCAGCGAGACCAGCGCTTTCTCTTTACCTTGGATTTCGGTGTTGTTTTCTGCTCATTGCATATATTTGTTACTCACATCTTCCCCTTTGAAACTTTAAAGCTGTGCCCACGTCTTCTAGTTGTACTAACACAGCGTATTCAGCTTCTTTGGAATGAGACAACTGCTGTAAACAGTATCTTTGAGAACATCGGGCTATTTATTGCCAGTGCTGATCTGACTCAAAGAGGGTCGTCGATGTGTCGTGTGTGTGTGTGTTTATTTCGCTTTCTGTTTGTGTATTTTTGGCCCACAGCATTCAGTTCAGGCATAGACGACATAGACATTTCTCTGAGAGCTGAAACAGAACCCGGACTCCCTTTTGTGTGTGTGTGTGTGTGTGTGTGTGTGTGTGTGTGTGTGTGTGTGTGTGTGTGTGTGTGTGTGTGTGTGTGTGCGTGTGCGTGTGTGTACTGGCTCTGTACCGGCCTTGGCCATGTTAATGTCATTATAGCCGGTATACACACAAGAGGCCTGGCCAGTTAGTGGCATTGTTGAGTATCACCTTACGCTTACGTTGCTTCCAGCTGGCCTGCGGCTGCCAAAGCTCACTGAAATAGCCACTGTGTATAACTGTGTGGGTGTGTGCATGTATGTTTTTGTCTGTTTGCCTTCATGTGTGTGTGCAAAAGAACGAGGACTTTTTTTTTTAAACACCCACAAAACACTCCCGAAGACCACTTGAAGGAAAACATTAAGTTTTGGAGAGGTTGGCACAAAATCCACTTTTCATGTCTGGAATAAAGGCAACAAAATGTGCCATGTGTCCCTGGTAAATTCTTTATAATGGAATAGTGTCCAGCTCAGATTATAGTGTGATAGTCAAGGGCTATGCATTAGAACGGAAATACACTACTTGGAGTATGGAGGGATTACTATTCCTGTTTCCGTGAGCTGAACATTGGGGGTTATGGGAGACAGAGTTTAGGTAAATCTACAGGACACATAACAAAGTTTTTGTTTGGCTTTTTCAACACAATCACTAGTACAGTATGATGGGGACACGCACATCGTTCTCATAACTTAAGTCAACCAAGGAATCAATGTAATCAGCTGAACAGAGATGAGGCTGAGGGTTTGGACAGGTTGAAATGTGAATCTTGGAAAAAATAAAACAGACAACATAAAATTCTATCACTAAACCTGACATGTTCCATCCTTCTTTAGGTATCTATTTATCTTTTTTACTATAAAATTAACTTATTTATTCATCAATTAACTTTCAATAAGTTTACAATCAGGATGATTTTCTTCTTAACCTTTTGTTTTCTTATGATTGAAACTTTACCAGATCTCTACAATTTTAATAATCTTTATTTTATTTTGTCCCGTGTCTTTGGTCCGTATCCTGTTTAATGAAGTCGGTCAGCACGCTTGCAGTTTCTGTTGGAATAGCGGAAGACGTCTGGAAGGAGGAGGGGAGGGAGGAAATGGTTGTATAGACGTTTATATTGGCTCTGCTGGCGAGTTTGGTCTTTGGAGGAAGCGAGCTTGTGAACCCGACAGCTCAGACGGTTCCAAGTCTTGATTAAAGGTCGACGTAATGTTGCTGTATTTGAGGGCTGAATGATCTGTGTACACTACAAAGCTGAGTCTGGCACCTGCAAATAGACTGTTGAGTGTCTACCTCTTTTGGGATTGGAGCCTCAAAGGGTGGAGGGTTGGTGTTCGGGTGTTAAGGGCTACGAATAAGAGGAATGGTGAAAAGTAGATGGAGGGGAGAAAAAAAAAAGCAGGCCGGGGCTGACTGACAGCTCTATCGACACACAGCGAAGTCCGGAGGAGGAAATGGAGAAAGAAAGATGAAGAAAATGAGAGGAGAGAGGGAAAGCTGGGAGCAGGGAGGGGGGTACAGACAAGGTTGCCAAACTTGATTGGTCCGGGAGGAGACAGTAAACGGTTGCGGGTCAGTTGGAGGCAGGCCGTGCTGGCGGTGGGCGAGTTGTAACTGTGGTAATGAGCTCAATACGTCCTGGATTAAAAGAAATACAGTGAAGTTTAGAGCGTCGCCCTAGCAACGGGAGAGAAACAAATGCCAAAGCGAGGAGAGACCGGGCGGAACAAAAAGAGTTGAGTGTCTCTTCAATTTAGAAATATACATTCAGCGGCAATATTAAGCTCCGGACCCAGTGAAAGGAAAAGTGTGTTTAAAAATACGTGAGCAGCGCAGATGTGATTTGTTTCTGCAGCACTCGTTTGTACCGATTAACGGGAATGCTTCTCTTTTCTTCTGTTTTTTAATTTAACTTGATGTTTTTTAAATTAGTCTTTTCCTTGGTTTCATTCATCTCTGCTCATGCTCGTGTCCCTCATTTTGTGTTTAATTAATTATGTCCTCGGTTAGTCAGCTTCCAAGTTAAGTGCTCGCTAATTCAGACCTGGCTTAAATAATGATAGAATATCAAACGTGCCGTGGGTGAGTTTGACCGTGCCAAAGCCAAAGTAGTGCCAGGCAAAAGTTTCCCCTGTACGCAGTGTTAAAGAAGTGGAGCCTTATTCAATAGAGCAGACAATACAAATGGAGTTTAAAAACTGCTCTGTAATGTTGGTCCAGAAGGCAGCTGTCCAGTAGCAGACCGGCAGGCAACACGAGCCAGACCTTTTTCCAATTTTGCCTTAACAAAGCAAAGACAGTTCCTTATTGCATACGCCACAAGGACTTTCAAGTAGACCAAAGTCGACCCACCGCAGAGAATACTTGCAAATTCTGACCCATGTCTGCTGTTAATCTTCAGTTTGGATCGGTCCACCTCCGATGAAGCTGTCCTGGTTCATTTTTCCAAAGTCCTGACTTTATACTCTGCATTAGTTTTCCGTCGGCCTCCTCCCATTTACCAGCAACAGCCTCCAAACTTATTATAGGTTTGAAAAGGATGTCTTGTGGTGCGACAGAGATTCTATGCACAATTTGGGTAATTTTGGTTAACATCATTTTTTAAGCCAAATTAATTTATCATCTGATTTAATGGAGAGAACCAAAGCTAGACTCACTTCCAGAAGTCAGACAGCATCATCTTGAGGAGACATCTCTTTCCCCAAGCTATTGTTTAGCACCCCAAGCGTTTAAAGGACTTCTCATTCGACTCTGAACCCTATTCTTGTCTCTGGACTATAGTTTTCCATTCCACTCCTCTTTCTTTTTTTCTCTCCATCTCATTCTGTCATTCCCTCTTTCTCCCGTTTCTTTAGTCCTTTGTTAGGCGGTTGCTTCCTGCGGTGAGCATGGCACTGCCCAGGCACATGTTCTGTGGTGGGCCTGATTACAGCCCTGCCGTAGTGCTGACATTGGCCCGCGCCGACTCCTCATCTATAAACACAGACACACACGCGCGCACACACACACTCACATACACACCAGCGCTTAAGTTCCACCAACTCTGCCAGCGGCTACCGTGGCATGACTTCATCCGGCAACCATTCCTTGCGTCAAACAAAATGCCTCTGTCACCAGAAAAAAGGAGGAGAGCTGAGGGGGAGGGAGGGGGCAGAGGAGAAGATGAGGGGAGAGGAGAGCAGAGGAGGAGTGTGGATGTGCGGTGGCTGTGCGGAGGGTTCGATGTTTTCCACCACAGTTTGGGAGTGTGGTGGGGTAATTTTAGCTGGAAGGCCCTGAGGCAGGCTGCTGGTAGAAGTTATTTGTCTCCGAAGCGAAGTGGCAGGCGAGAGGACAGAGACACAGAGAGGCTCGGGAGGACGCCGATGATTAGCACCGCTTTGAAGCAGCTATGACTTGTCTATTAGCTAATGGCATAACCAACATCATTACTCATTCAGCTCAGATACAGTAACAAAAAAATGGCCTCCATGCCAATTCAAACCAGCAATCAGTTATATTGTCATCGCGATTGAAGTCGTCCGGGGTCCCCTAGACGAACAGATGCCAGACATGTTGATCCAGACACTAAATATTAAGCAACTGATTGAAAATGAAAACTTCATAAAGATGTATTTCTGGGGGACATTTACTAAGCACTCGTTTCAGATTCTCAGCTTGCTTGTGCTAACCCCTGAAACCTCTTCTTGAAATGCAGGAGCGGCTGCACTATGAGACGCTGAGCCAGCACCTTGGGAAGCTCGGAGAGGATGCTGGGAAGATGGTCCACCGGGTCATCGACCTGACGAGACCAGAGGATCTGGATGGTGAGCACTTCTGCTGCCCATCTGTGTTTTTATTGCCCTTTCCCTTTTATCCTCATCTGTCTCTTGCATTTTTTGCTCCTTACAATCCCGGTAATTTAGAATTCCAAAAAGCAGGACAGATAATGGAAGCCTGAAGGGAAACGAGTTGCTGGAGTATTGAGGAGCAGAGTTAGAAGCAGTCGCATCCTGTTCAGACTAAATTAATACCAGTGACCTTTAACTCAGTGGGCCCCTCACAGGAGAGGCCCTATTTCTAGTGACTTTTTTATCATGGAGCTTTGATGACGATGAAGGGCCAGAACATACAGGTATTTAGCAAGTACAAATATTTATTGTGCTCCTCAGGAAGCTAGGAGGGACAGGAAGGTGAAGGACACCCTCCACAGCTAAACAGAGTGCTCAATGTCAACATTTTACGCTCTTGACATTTTTTTTTTACACTGTTATTATTCCTTCGAGTACACAAGAGGCTGAATTCTCCTCCTTTTCTCCACAGCTAGTGTTTGTGACACAAGATCCCACCCGGTACAAATATGCAAACAAAAGCAGGTGAAGACAGGCAGCGAGTCTGTAATGGTCAAGAGAGTTTAGCGCAAATAAGAACTATATCACTATGTCTTTCACTGAAAGTGGTGTGAGGACACTGGCTGTTTCCCTCCACCCATCTGTTTCTCATAAAGCACCACTGTTTACAGGGTTGAGGAGTGCTCATCGTGGTTTAGTTTAGAGTCAGACAAGTAAATATGGGAGCATAGGCATTGAGATACCGTCTGTTTGTGCAAACATGTTGAGGGCATCCCGACAAGACCCCCATCAGACTTTTATTATACATCCTCCTACAAGGGGCCTCAGGAGGGAAGAAACAAACAGGAAGAGCTCATCCTTATCATTGCTGCATTGAACATTTAAAGTGTGAAAGTATGTGACGATGACAAACATGTAGAAAATGACATTTCTTTGCGTCCCATAGGGAATAATGTCACCGAGGCCCGAGTGTTCAGGGAGGCGCGAGGCAGGAACAGCGCCGAGCCCCACATCAAGAGGCCCATGAACGCCTTCATGGTTTGGGCCAAGGACGAGAGGAGGAAGATCCTGCAGACTTTCCCCGACATGCACAACTCTAACATCAGCAAGATCCTCGGTGAGACTTTATATCTTTACAAGAAAGAGCATCAGAAACCTTCTCTGCAGCGTTTCCCACAGAATTATTACAACCTATGGTGGTACGGGGGGTGCACGTGCACACACACATATGACCCTCTCACATGCAACATATTCTGAATGATAGGTTCACAGACCAAAGAGTGAAAGACAAGGTATCACATGACAGAGACATGTACAACCTCAGCTGAAATTTTGAGCTGGACACACAGACCTTTTAAGATGATAGAGCGACAGAACACACAGCAGATCCAAAAGGCACACAGCTTAACAATGTAGCAGCAGTGCAAAGCAGCAAGTTAGAGATCTGTTATGTTATAGTGAGAAGTGTCAAAATTGTTCTGGTTCATTATGAAACTGTGGCAGGACAAATTAGAACATGGCGGTCTGCCACAGTCTAGATAATTAATGGGAAACACTGCTTTGACATGAGATAGGGGATTTGCCCCAGTGGAGGTTTGTGCTCTCAGAGCTTCTAATGGGGTAAAGTAATTGTGCTTTGAGCTTAAAGGGTTCCTTTTGGTTATTAAAGTAATTGTTAGTAATTTAATTCATTAAAAAAAAAAATCCACACCCCATTCGTATTATCCTCCCATTTGAGTGCCAACATTTTGCCACTTGATGCATCTTCTGAGCTGCTCCTACGGGAGTGGAGCTGAGACCACTTTTTTTACATCCAAGATGGCGGCCTATTGTGGAGAGGTCTGTCGAATCCACCATCAAGAGGGACCCATTTGCAAATATGAATGAATGATGCCAGACAAATTGAAACACTTTTTGGATAAAAACAAGAAAAATGCTCTCATACACTGCACACCTTACAGATGCACTCGCACTCTCACACTTAATGAACAAAAACCGTTGGGCCACAGGAGTGCTTTTGCATCCTTCCATTATCCTGTTCAATGACAGTGCTTCTGGCTGCTGATGTCCCCTCGAATCTGTGAATTTCTTTCAAGGTCGCCCTCTCGACTCATTAGCTCACTCTGCCACTATTTTCTACAGTTCACAGGGTTTCTCACCAATATTCTGCGCACTATAAGAAGCACCAGTGTTGTTCGACCTGGAACGCTCCACACACAGAGGTCCACTGTGTCGGCCTGACTAGTGTGATGGATGCATTCAGTTAAAAAGCAGCCGTGTTGATACTAACCTCCTCGACACAGATAGCCATTCACACGGTGCCGAGCGTAACGTTTCTTCATGAAACGCTGGTAAGGCTTCCACTGTCCGGCGCAGGGCTCCAGTGAACTTGAGGGTGGCTGAATGTAAATGCTCCTCCTGAGCAGCGTTAACAAAGGGCTTTTTCTTAGGTGGGGCTGTCGCACTGACTTACAGCTTCGAACGGGCTCTGATAAAGGGAAGGTTTGTGTCGTTTAAAGAAAATGTTTTGACTTATTTATAGATATCCAAGGATATCAGTGACAGGATTCAAATTCAAATGCGAATTCAAATAGCCGTGATTACAGTCAAATACGAACAAGGAGCTCCCGCTGGTATGAAACACTGATCATTTTCTAGATAATCATCAAGCGCCTGTGGCAACACTGGAACAAAAAGCAGAGCTCAAATTGCACAATTGTGTACTTGAACATCGCTGCATGTGTGTGTGCACAATGTACGTCTTTCCAACATAATAACACAGCTGGATGTCCGGGAGTGGTTCGCTTAAAAAAAACACCTCCCTGTTTCCTGTGTCAGAAAAGTACAAGAGCAGTTTTCGATAAACCTTGATAAACAGAGGAGCGAGGCAGCGTGTATAATGAGTTGCCGGAGTGCTTCGCAGATGTCCTGCATTCCTGCAGTAATGGCCCCGTCCACTTGTTCAGAAGGTGCTCTCACCAAGGAAAATAACAAGTACACAATGAATCATTCTTCTTAGGCGAAGAGGGAGACGAGTGTAATCCACTCCTGACTCTAAACAGCCTCCTTGGTTCAAGAGTCAGTTGTGTCTGTTCACATGATAATTTTCCACCCTGATAAACCGGGAGAAACGCTGGCCTTTGTGTCTTTACCAGGGCCTCTGTTGAAGGGTTGAAGTAATGTGCAGCTGAAATGACAGTGTGTTAGTACTGCTGGATCGCTGTTTCAGTGGCCATTTCATCTATTTCACCGCAGACTCACTGTTTATAAAAGCTTGTCAAAACCTTTTTCAACACTCCAAACTCAAAGTCAACTTCTCTGTCAATTCTGCCATATGGACAGGGCATGGATAGGGTTGAACTGTCATTTCTCCTTGAAACCCAGTGTAAACATTCTAGCAGACATATAAGTACACAACATATATGTAACGTAATTTATAAGTACACAACTATTATTACACAGTCAAAAAGGCACAGAATAGATATGAACTGCAGTGTGTAATTTGAGAGCAAACCGGAATACTATAAAATAGTATTCCGGTATTAAGTAGTGTTATAATAGTATAGTAATAGTAAAATAGTATTAAGTAGTGCAATACTTAATAACTAACATGCAGTTAATACACAGATACATTTTTTTTTGTTCACATTCAATGTGCATAAAGTGTATTACACAGATATAAAATGTTTTACAACATAGCTATTCAAAGTAAAATGACACCAGAGACTAAATTCACATTTCAATCCCTCGCTCCAGGCTCTCGCTGGAAATCCATGACCAACCAGGAGAAGCAGCCGTACTACGAGGAGCAGGCCCGCCTGAGCAAGATCCACTTGGAGAAATACCCCAACTACAAGTACAAGCCGCGGCCCAAGAGAACCTGCATCATCGACGGCAAGAAGCTGCGCATCGGAGAGTACAAACAGATGATGAGGTCACGACGTCAGGAGATGAGGCAGTTCTTTGTGGGGTGAGTAGCAGTGCGAGACGCTGCCCCTGAACATCAGGTAGCTTTTTATATAAGTGCTCACACTGGTTCGGCGAGAAGCTGCAGTCCCCCCCCCCCCCCCCCCCCCCCCCCTTGTGTGGTTTTAGAATTGAATTTTAAACGAGGCTAATTTACATGGTTGGGACCTTCGAATGGCAGTGGAGTGTAATAGTTTTTGGTCCTTTGATTTATATCCCAGAAATAAGGAGCCGCTCGTTGAGCATATTTCTTCCCTCCTGGTGACTGACTTGCTGAGGATATATATACAGAGGAGAATTACAGCACAGTATCCTGTGAACAACTGAATTCTCTGTGTTACCCCAGTATTTTTAATACAAGGTGTATTTTCTCAGACCACGCTTGTCCAGCACACGTTGTCCATCACTGCAGTATATGCATAAGACGTTTGCACATTTCACAGACCATTGTGCATTGACAGACACGAGCCTTGGATCACAGACTGGCTTTGTGTGTTGCTCAAGAAGACCACGACTCTCTTACTGCACCTGTGACCTCTCAGTGCGGTCGTCTCTTTAATAAACAGACCTTCCTGTCAGCCTCCTTGGCCTGAATAGGGCTATTTTGAAAAAAAAAATAAAAGGAAAGAATTGCAGAGATAAATATGAAGCACCAACATGCAATCAACAATGTTTTTTTCTTTTTGTTTAAATTCAGATATTTTGCTGGGTAACTGCCCTGTTTCTTAATTTCTTTCGACTTATCCATTTGTTGGAGGCTTGTGGACTGACTATCAGGGTTTATGGAGCCTTTATGAAAGGTTTCTCTCTGAGCTTCCTGTGGTTCTATCTGCAAAACCCTTTAAACGTTTTCTGAAGAGCTTTACATTTTTTTCGAGTGTAGCGAGCGCGGCGAGGGGAATAACAGTGGCATTGTCTTAATGGGAACCAGCCATGGATGTGTTTAAAGCCATCACAGTGGCCTGTGTTCGAGATGGATTTACCAGAGGCCACGGCTTTGAATAGGAGCGATTTTTAATAGCTTGTCATTTATTAAATTAGGACAATGCCGGGCGCTTGCGGGCAGTGAAATTGAACACAGACAGACATAGTGGAATATGAAATGTAAGCAGATGTTTGAGAGGGAACAAGAGCGAGGCAGACGTCACAAGCTAAATGCCACATTTACTGTGTGTGGTCAAGTAAATGCAAGAAAAACTGGGCTTATGATTCTTTAGGCCTGGACTTTCAATCAAAGCTAAATCACCCAGCGTCTAGGAGCCGGTACACAGCGAGGCTCTGGCGCATTCCATACAAGTAATCCAGTGTTGTTTTAATGTGCAAATGGGTCTGTCAGGCCGTGCGGCGGTAATTGTTTCAGGAGACAGAGGAGGGAGAAGTGTGAGGTGAGGAAAGTGACAGCAATCTTCCTGCTTTATGCGTCTCATTTGAGGAGCCAGAGGGCCCGGGCTGAGTGATGTACGTTCACCCTCATTCCGACCGTATCTTAACAGGTTATTTAGCTCCATGCTGCTGTGAGCTCGCAGAAAGAGCTCGGTGTCAGGACATGCCCGACCCGATGAGAAGCGTCGCTGTTAACTTAAGTGGCCTCGGAATTAATATTTTGTTCAAAGGGCTCTGCTCAAAGGTTAGGAAAAAGACTGTGTGGATCACAGATCAGTCAAAAGCTGTCAGCCTTGTAGCACAACTGTTACTATGTCTCTGTATGCAGCCAAATAATATAAACTCCAAAAATCATTCCGATGTGTAACACACAAATTAATTGAATTTGTTAAACCTAAATTTAGAAAATGCACATGTTAAATCTTTTTGAAAGAACTTCAGTGATTTGTGTGTTACCTATTATTTTGTGTTAAGTAATTTCCCCCCTCACATGTCACATTGATTGACATGCAATTATATACAGAAATTCAAGTTCCCCTGAGGATGTGTATACTTTTTTTATTAATATTTCTTTTAATTTTTAATTAAATATGATAATCTTTGACTAATACCTTCTTTTTCTTCTTACATCCTTCCTTTTCTATCTTCCCTTGTTTCCCAGGCCTCAGCCACAAATTCCTCTTGGCAACAGCCCAGTAGGGGTTTACCCCGGTGCCATAACCATGGCGACGACAGCCACGCCATCCCCACACCTGACCTCAGACTGCTCCAGCAACTCAGCCAGCCCTGAACCGGCCATCCCCGTCATCCAGAGCACATACGTGGTGAAGTCCGAGCCAGTTGGAGGCAGCAATGGCGGCGGAGTCAGAGCCTTGGCCCTGCCCAGCAATCCCGCCAATGGAGACGAGGACATGGACATGTACGAAGACTTTGATGATGAGCCGAAGTCAGACTATAGCAGTGACCGTGAGACGCGAGAGGTCATCAGTGCCAACTGAGTGTTCTCAGGGCGTGAGTTGTAAAAAGAGAAAAATGTAAAACTCCCGTTATACTCAGAAACACTTTTTAAGAAAACATAGTTTATTACAGAGACCTTCAGGCAAACATTTAGGACATGCTGCGTCATGCGCTGAGCGTGCCCAGACAGGACACACACTCAGCGGACATGCTCAGAAAGTTATGGACAGTTCATTGATGGATGTCAAGTTGAAGAACAGGGCTGAAGAATGTGACCCGAGAGCACAAGCCGAAGAGACACTCAGACATCCAGCTGACGACGAACTTCAGTTTTCCTACACGCCGACAATCTTAACAGGAGTAAACAAGAGCTAGGAGAGCGAGAGTGAGAGAGAATGGGAAACAGAACAAATGAACGACAAACACATTGCTGTGTGGTTTGTAAAGAGCATGCATGGATTTTGAAGCATCAGGAATTGGTCTTCAAACGCTATTTGGTCTTAAATGTTTAAGGAGTGAATTCGTTTTTATCATTATGTATTTACATCTTTGTGTTTTTTTGTTTTTTGTTGTTGTTTTTGTTCTATAGACTTTTTTTCTGACAGGTCACTGCCTGTACAAACTCTGGACTGTCGGAACTTGAAATTTGAAAAGTTTTAATATAAATCTTAGCTCTTGTAATCTTATAGTCTTACTTTTGTTTTCTTACATTTACAGTGCATCGACATCTTGTTTCTGACAAACTGCTTACATAACTGTTAGATCTTCTTTTTTTAAATATCCCAGCTCAGGTATGATGTGCCAGCTTGTGAATGTGTTTTGTTTTGTTTTGTTTTGTTTGTTTTCATATAAAAAGAGTGGTAGGACTTTTTTAGACTGTCAAGAAATATGGGGAGCAACATCCCTTATATATCTATTATTATTATTATTATTATTATTATTATTATTATTATTATTAGTAGTAGTAGTAGTAGTAGTACCCAGACATTGTACGGATTTAATTCAAATGTGCCAAACCTCCATTCACATTCACTCTGGATGTCGTAGTCTTAACTTCCAATGCTGCAAAAAAGTCTTATACAATCAGCTGTCTCTATCTGATGAGATGAGTTCCTGCTTGGTACCTGCTGGCCTCCCTCCTCAGGGAAGATTTGTTTTCATCGCACTGCCTCAGTCATTCACACACATGCACACATTTCGCGTCACTCAGTGGCAGACCCTCCGGCTTTTAGAAGAGTAGCATTTTTAATGAGTCTGTTCCTCTATTCCATTGTAGTAGTGCTTTCAAGAACCACATTGCCCATGGTTCTTTGAGGCCAAACACTTATCACGATGTGCAACAAATGCAGCGCAGTATGCTGACTGAAGCCCGACTTCGATCATTTATCAAGTCATGCTATGGTTTGATTTCTACCTTAATATACACTTAATATATAATAATAATTCAGTCTTAAAAGAGAACCTTCAGCATCATAACGAAGGGGAAGAAGCAGCCCCACGAAGAACATATACTGTAGGATAAGAGTTATTAACTGTGTTTTCCATCGGTACAAAGATGTGCATAATGTTAATATTTGTATTAGTTTGTTAATATTTTTTTAACGTCTTCTCTGCATCATGTGGGAAAGATACACCAAATTGTTTAAAAGAAAAATTATATAGTTGCAAATGAATGGTACTCATAGGTCTGTTATTTCGAAAAGGGTACCTTTTTCTACATCGCATGTATATTTTGAAGACAAGTAAATTATTAAGAGAAGAATGGAGGAAAAAATGGTGCATCATTTTCTCTCAGTCGCAGCCATTGGTCGGATCACACAAGTTTTCCACAGTCTGGAGCAAGATGTTCCTCTTTCGTCTTTCGGCGAGGCCCAGTGGTCAGCACCATGCTGGGTTTGAACGATTTTTTCCTCCATTTTACTCAGATGTCACATTCTTTCTCTAAAACGTTTTTTTTGTTTTTTTTCTTCTTTTGTCTATTTTCACCATCCTCTCTGCAAATTGAACACGTTTCCATTTTGGACACCTGTGACCTCAGGTGGTTTCTGGGTGCTGTGTTCAGCTGCGTTCTGACTCCATATAACTATTTGTGACCATATCTGGCAATTCTTACATTGTTTTTTTCTCCCGGGGAAAAGGTCTCATACATATAGATTTCAGTTAGTGTCATACACATCCTAAGCACTGGATATATATAGTTTTTTTTTTTTTTCCTTTTTCTTTTTTTTCCAGTATTGACTAATGTGAAATTGTTGTTTGATTTTCAACATGCTAAATTAGAACAGTCAAAAGTCTCTTTTGAGGAAGCCTCGCACATGCCAGGCACCAGCATAATGCCATTTTCTCTAGAAGCATTTCATTTATTTAAACAAACGATGTTGCCTAAAGTGGTCCCTTCACCTCTGATCCCTTTCAGGTAACCTCATGCTCTTGTCAGTTGTGACCAGCTTCTGACGTCTTTTGGTCACACACACATTTTGTTTTGTTTTTGTGATGAGTATTGTATTTGAAATTCAATTGTGCGTTTTAACATTTCATTGTATTTATTAGCCAGCTTTGGCTCTAAAAAGTGTCAGTACAAACTTGGTGAGAAAGACAATCAAAAAAATAATAATAAATAAATAAAAAGTTAAGGTGACATTTTCTTTACTAAAGTGCTTCTTTGACTTTTGTGCAACATTGAGAAATGAACATGTCATGAAACCGATTATTTGCAGTGAAACACTTGTGTCTTTTGTGTCTGAAAGCGGCGTGCACACATTTCAGGTAACTGCATGAATTCTTATTTCCTTTACTCTAGATAGTGCCCTCACTTTCCAAGGATCTTATAATTTCCAACACAAGGATTTCTGTTTTTAATATTGAGCGGTTCCATTTGGTCTTATATTTTGGTGGCCCATTACCGTAAATGTGGCCTATTGTTCCATTGTGTGTGTGTGTGTGTGTATGTGTGAGGTAACGCCACACATTCTGAATGTGCTGTGGTGTATACGCCATGGCGCCGGCATTCGCTGCAGCCAATCCCAGCGTTTTCACAGAGAGAAACAGAGAGCTCAGCCATATGCAGCCACATCATAAATCTAATTGTAATTCCCAAATCAACTGCAGCGTCACCCTGTGAGGGGCGCCTGCAAGTTTGTCACACACTCCTTTTATTTGGGAGGGGTGTTTAAAATCAGATTTGTGCTGTTGCAATGTTAATCTCATTAAATAAGTCATCATCATTTACATTTCCTTTCCCCTTTCTGCAGCATGAACATTTAGCTGTTTGCAAGTGAACAGAATGTTTCTGTGTGTGCTTGGTTGAGCTTTCAGCACCTTAACCTAGTTCAATGCAGAGCAGTAGTGCTTTCATTGCTTGATACTCACAATCATATGTATAGTATGTGCTGCACATACAAGCTTTATTAAATCTCCGAAAGAAACTGATGTAATCCTCAAGTTCTCCTTAGTTTCCTGGTGGTTAAAGCTGCTGGCAGCTACATACAGATTAGGTGTCAGAACAGCAGAATAGTCATGTTGACCTAATGTCATGACTGTGGCTTCAACACATTTATGTTAACATTCCATTGAGCTTGTTTTGACACATAAACAAAGTAATAAGGGTTTTCCACCAAAAAGTTGAATTACCTTGTTAAAAATAGAAGAAAAAAAAAATCTATATATAATTTTTTTCCCTGGTTAAAAAAGTTTATAAACACAGGTTTCAAACTTCCACATCCCACTTTTGTAAGTCGCATATTGGAATCAAACCTGAGCACAGTGAAACATTCCCCCCTCAGCCAATGAATGTGAAAATGTGTCTACATGAGTCAAACTGCAGAGACAAGTTCAAACGTCCATCTAACAATAAGCAGAACATTTATGGAACATTTTTTCTTGCAATATCATCATATCCCACTACTAAACAGAGAACCTCCAACATATCATTTAAAATAAATAAATAATTTCAATATTCCCTGGGATTAAACATGGTACAAGGTAACTTTCTGATAAGAAAAGTCGCCAATTTATGAGATTTTGTGCAACAATCACTAAGCCTGTAACTGGTGACATCTACGGAAAATTCAAATAGGATTTGTAACTTTCTCGAGAGCAGTTTTCAGTCTTGACCTTTGGGTAAAATCTGGAGAATTGACTACGGAGTTCACCCAGAGTTTGCATTTCACACATACACAACAAAGTGGGAGGTTCTCGGCACAGACGTGTTCACAACAGCATCAGATCCTCTGCGTTATTCAGGCGAGAGGTGGAGCAGCCGGTCAATGGGGATGCCCTACTGGATTCACACTTTGACTCCTCCTGGATTTCTACAGACGGTATACGAGGAGGTCTGGTGGATAAAGTCTGCAGATACTACGGAGTGTCGCACTCAGAGATCTGCTGGTTCTCTTGCCGCATTTCACCCATTTTATGCCGCTGGAACCATTATACACTTTCTCTAATACACACCAAGCGTTAGCGGCACAGGGAAAATGTTGGTTCAGTCACTTGCCGAAGAGTATCCTTGGATCATTTGGCAGCTCTGCAGTTCAATGGGGTGTCCATGTGGGCAACTTGAGCGCAGCCTTGTGCAGGTCTTTGCTCATACCTAACGAACAAATAAAAGAAACATTTTAGAACTAGATATTTGAGGGAAAAGAGAGAGGGTTTGCCTTGTTATCAGGATAATTGTTTTTTTCTCAAGTGAGGAAGACATTGACATAGTGATCAATTGAGCAGTAATTACAAAGGCTTTGATTTCACCTTTCTTTTCTCACAGGCTTCTGGCATGTGTGGAGATGATGAGGCATAATGACACTCTTTCTTCATGAAAGCCCGGTTGTAGATGGAAGCCCCAGGCAAATTCACCTTTTGGCTTCTAAAAATCATCTTGAAGAGTACAGAGAACAAAATCTTCTTTTCTCTTCTTACCGATCAGGCCTCTAGATCAAGAGAATTACAATTTGCTATTACAAAGGAGGAGCCCTCTTCAAACGTGTTGGGGAGGCTCCATCTATGAGGCATCAAAGCCACACTGTTTATGATCATGGAGGCTCCACTAGTCATTAAATCGCACTCACTGGTCACAGTCATCCTCTTTGAGCTGAGAGCTGATGATGCTTAATCATTCAATGCTCATGATTCAAAAAGGTAATAATTGACCCCTTGCACTTGCCTTGAGTTTACCATGTGTCAGGATGAGCATTGTGTGTTTGATTTTACAGATAAAGAGTAGAAGTTTGCATTTATTTATTGAAATCAAGGCTAACTGGTGTGATGATGGATTTCCACATAAAGCATGGATTAAAAACACTAAAAGGTTTTGGGTGTAGTGGTTAAGAACCGATTCTTTCCTATGACTTTACATCACACTGCTGGTTCATACTGTTCCAAGCATTGTTCTCTCGTGGATCTTTACTGCAAAACGACCCAAAACGTACAACTATACGGTAGATCACTCAAGAGATTAGGAAAATGAGGTTGAAACAATTCAACCAAAGGTGGAACATGGATGCAAAAATCCTAAATGATAACAGTTTAGCTTTAATTAATTAAAAACATCCTTCAGTGAAATCCAGCCAATATCACTCAAGCCCGCAAATCTCCACCTCCTGGTTTGGCTCGAGGATAGATCAGGTAAAGACTAAAGTGAGTATCCTCTGGGGACAATGAAGATCTGCAAATGAAATAAATAAACACACAGCTATAAATCTATTGAGATCTGGATCACATCGGACTGACAGTCAATCACACTGACATCGCCTCAAAGGTAGGGTTGCAAAATTGTATCTGAAACACTAATAATATCTTAATGGGCTTAATGGACTGAATGAAATGATATGTCAGCATACTCGTCTGTCAATAACCGACCTGCCAGCCCAGATTCTCACTCTGCGGGGCCAGAGTCTTTACAGTCTTATATTTCGATATGTTACAGTATCTAACGAAATTATGAATAAAAAAATCCCCCATGCTAACATGCTAGTTTGAGTACTAATGATTGGTTAGGTTCATTGTGATAGAGTTAAATGTTTTCTTAGAGGTGATTCAGACACGGAGTAGTTGATGTCAAGCTCCTCTTTGCTCTCTCTCCTCAAGCCGGTCTCTAGCAGTTGTCAGTCAGTGCACGTTCATGTTAGCATGGGGGCATAGCTATGACATGAGGGCTGATCAAAGTGCAGCCTGCTTTGGCTAGCTTTTCCAGGATTACAAACCCTAGCTCTAAAGATAAACACTGACTTCAAGTAATGGCTTCAGACAAGTAGTAGAAGTTCAAACCTACCTGCCTTTGTGTGTCGTGATTGGTTGTTGTCTGAAGCCATGTTATCTTCTGGCAACCTGAATGAGATGTGTGCCCGGCGACTTGCCCAATGGCAGCTGGCCGTGGCGCTCAAGGATAAGCATTATAATTAAGGGATGGATAAAGCATGTGTTTATTGTATCCCTGAAATGATACAGTGTGACCAAAGAAAAATATTTCTCCTCATATACTTGCAGTGCTAAACTTATTACTTTAATTTTGAGAAACACTATACTTTATGTGAGCTTCATTGTAAAACCTCCCCTTGAATGCATTGTTGGACAATTCTTAGCTAATGAAAATTGACAAAGATTGTAAATTGGGATGGGGTTTATGAAAATCCCTAAGGTCAGTAGGCTTGGGAGGCCTTCAACAATAACTAAAAAGCTAAATGAAACTCCTGAATAAAAGGAAATCGAATAAAAAAAACTCTTTGAAAAGAGTTGCTTCAGCTGTGTCTCTGTTTCCCAGTCTTTGAAACATTGCATAAAGGACTATACTTCTTCTTTTAATGCAGTTAGAAATGAAAAAAAATAAAAACCTACATCCCTTATTCAGGAAAATAGGCAACGGACAAAAGGCCAATTTTTTCCTTTTTGAGGCAAAGTCCTTGTCATTTTAAGTGCATTAGTCCGCAAATTAAATATTTTATGTTTAACGAAAAATGCCACTTTGAAAGCATTTGGATTGTTTGACTCAAAGACACGGCTGCAGCCTTGATGAGTGGAACTGTGTGCGGCCATGAAGAGGTAAAGAACGCCATTGTTGCTAGTGCGCCCCTCATTTGACCTGCTGTCATCCTTTTGTGCTTGCCTCACAGAGGAAAACACTAGACAGTCACGCAGAGGAGTAACTTAGACATTTCAGAGCATGTTGCATCCATTTTGCATGCTCTAATGTGTTTATTTCATCAACTTATTGTTCATTATTCTAAATGGTGTCAAGCACTACAGGCTACCAGTTTGTAGACAATCTCAACAACCTTGGATTGTCTGTGTTACATCAACCCTGAATCTCTCTTCCCATGACAACATCAGCATTTAAACACACTACAACTCCACGTCATATTAGCTGTTTGGGTTATTTCATCCTTTTCTCTGAGGAAAATCAATGCTTTTAACCCCTAAACCTTTATTGCTACTATTTCTCAAGCGATTATGGAGAGGCGTTACGCTTGGAATGTGAAGATTCAATTGCAAGTAGAGTGGTCTAAGATAAGCAAAGTTCGAAATCTGGTCCAATTAGGTCTGTGTCTCCCGGCTGGGTTTGAGATGTGTAACCATGGGTTGGGTTCGGGTAGAACATCTCAGGGTCTTTTCAGGTTTGGAGACCAATTTCTGGAACCTTGGTGAACTCGTGGACAGACATATGCAACTGCAACATCAAACTGTGAGGGAGGCTCTATTAAAAATGGTGACACATTTTCTCTACTCACATCCTGATTGTTCAAACAATATGACCCCAGTCCTGCAGTTGAACTTTGGCACTCTGACAGCCTCGAAAGCCAAAGACCTTGTTTCATGGAGCACCGATCTGAGAGGGTAGTTGTATTTAACGAGGACAATGAAATTTAAGTCGTGGTTGGTTGTGTATATATTATGCAGCACTGTAATTATATGAGTAATTTTCAACACTTTGACATGAGGGCGACAGAATGGGATGTATCAGTTGCATGTTTTCAAAGTGACTTGATTTTCTTTAAACTTTTTTTTTCCAGTGAATCTCAGCCTCATTTGAAAGGTAACTTTACAACCAAAAGAACTGGAGAATTATAATAACAACAGAATAATGATAACAAACCAAAGTCACAACCACACAAACATAGTAGAAATAAGATGGTTTTAATGATAATGTTAGTATCAAGATACTCAGAACTATTATTCATGTGTGGTGATAAAAGTGTCTTCATCGAAAATCCCATTGCAAATGGGCCAACTCCATCCTATAATGAAGAATGTCATGTGATATGATCAAAAGCTCTAGAAGAGCTACTAAACCTTGGACTATGTGGGGAGTTTTTGTCAACTTCTTTTTCCATAGTTAAGAGTGAACTTTCATGTGCCGTTTTACTGTCTAACTTTTTCATTTGTTTTCCTTAAAGTATCCGCTGTTGGCAACTAAAGCCTGATTAAGGGCTTCATGATTATGTTTAGGCAACTGAAAGCACTTGGTTAAGGTTCAGGAAACATTGTGGTTATGACAAATATATCACAAGGTTAGGCAACCAAAGCACTTTGTTGAATATAGAGAAAGGTTATGGTCTTGGTAGAATACTGAGTCAGCTGTGATTTGGAGGATTAGACTGTCGAACTAATGAGCTTTGTACTGTTTGCATCCACTCCGCCTTCCTCCCCACAACGTTTCAATGCAGTATAACATCACTGTGTCCTGTATAAGAGCAAAACCGTCATCAGTCAACATAATCCAGGTGGCATTACATTTCCTACTGAACGTCGTATGAAAAAACAGTTTGAGCATGATTCATAATCAACAGGATTTGAGCGCGAACTTCACACAGCACAGCAGGTTTGACAGCTTTGTTAAAGGACATATATAGATTCCTGCAGTGTTTGGGCTTCCTGTGTTTTTAACACGTTTTATTTTCTGGTCGATTTCCCTCACTCTAGTAAAGGTTTAAAGACGGAGGATGTCAGACCTCGTCCAGATTGTTAAGGCAAATTGTAATTTGTGAATATGATTTTTAGATCAAATTTTAACGTTTAAATGGTATTAGGATTCATCATTTTAATTTGGGTTATTACTTGAAAAGGGCTACATGCTCTTATGTTCAGAAGGCACATCACTATCCTCGTGCTGTCTAGTGCTGCAGCTCCTCTTTACAGCCTCTGTCTGAAATGCCTTGATTTAGCTCCTGTTTCTTTAAGACTCCCCCTTCCTCTACACAGTATTTAAGTTGTCAGTTTATTTATCACACTTAGTTTCCTACTTGAGTGAAATATCAACACTTACACACTTGGCCTTGGAGTTGATGTATCGTGTAGGCTACACATATTGTCTCAGCTTTCAGTTCACACATGTTACTGTCAGCCATATACTGCCTGGAGCGACTGATATTTTCTTTAATTTGTCATGCTATGTTAGCACACTGCACAGATAACAGAAATGTAAATAGATGAACGAGTTTAACAAAGCTTTGACGTGTGTGTTCCTCTGAGGTGAAAACCAGACAATCGATGGGATTCAGGAACACACACAGAGTCCCGCCTCCTCTGCCATCAATCTAAACATGCTATGCCTTTCCAACCATTATAGATGCATGACTCAATCATTAGTACATGCCTTTCAGTTACACACTGAGCTGAATGTTTTTTCAGTTTGGGGCCCAGGAATACATGCCCGCTGTTTTAAAAAAACTAAATGAACGTTACTGGTGCCGTCACTAGCATTATAAAAGATTTCCTGTACTGTTCCTGCAATAACCCAAACCCCAAGCTTAAGTATTTGCCATATAAAAGGCTTACTGCACTGTAAATCCTATATATCTGGTTTCTCAATTAAATCAACTTAAATAATTTGTTCAAGGTCTTCTTATACGTCAAAATTAGTAAATTAATTTAACCCCAAAAAAAGAAGCTCTATAAACTCATGCTAACTTGAATCAATAACTGTTCAATCAGACTGAAAAACGTGAAAGATAGCTTTGCTTTGTTTGGCTCCAAGAGTCTCCAGCTGCTGCTGCTGTTGGACCCACTAACAGTCCACAGAGAACAAACATGAAAAGCTAGGCTGCCTCCAGTCACCTTATTCAATTTAGAACATACTGCTTAGACAATTTATATACACACACCATTATACACACACCAGCTCAAACTATTCTAACACTGTTTTTAAACACTATTGAATAAGGGTTGATACATTTGTAAAAGATTTCCAAATGTACAATTTATTGCGTGAAATAGAGGGTTAGGGTTAGGGTTAAATAACCCTAACCCTCTTTGACCCTTAAAAGGGTCAAATAGAAATTCAATTAAATGAAAACTTGTTTTCCATCAGAATTGTTACAGGCACCGAACAAGGCAGAAAATAATCCTGTCATTGGTTTTATGATCAGGATCAGTATGTGTGGCTTTGTGCGATCCGGCTAAATGTGGGAACAATTAATGTGTGTCTGGTGTGAGCTTCATCTCAATTTGCCAAATATCCTTATTGGTATACCGAGTGTGGTAAACAAATATTTAAAAAATAACAATGATAGCAAAACATATTAAGTCACGTTGCAGCCTGAAACAACAAACAATGGGGAGCACTTTTATAAGCTCAGTCTGCGCCTTTCATTCTGCAGTGGATATTGTACAATGCATCAAAGATGGACGTGGTTCACATCAATGAAGTCTACCCTTGGATTAACAGAAAAGGTAATGCTGAAATGTCCTGGTCTCTGGTTTCTGTTCCTAGCTCGCTGTCAGTCCAAAATATTCCTCTTTCTTCTCAAAGTAGAAGGTGAGTCGTGCCGCGGCATATCTGGCAGGACAGCAGAGGAAAGAAGAACGTGATGAGAGAACATGATCATCCTCCACATTTGCACTTTGTAAATATTGCAACATCCACAAAAGTAATTGGTCCTAAAGGAGGCACCATTTTAAGAGTCTTATTTATTATACTTTACACTCTCATAGTAATTACTAGCTTGTAACTTTATACAACAAAAATATGAGCAAGAATAATTAGTATCAAGAAACATTCCTTAGTATTTAATTTGATAAAGCATATCAAATAATGGCCATTATCATATGCAATCCACATAATGCAATAACTTTCAATACATACAACAATATTCGAATTTAAGGACCTTTCTTGGTAATTTTAAATGCATGATGACATTTGTCTCAACACTTCACACATATTGAAATACTAACTGTTAAATCGGAGGAATAAATTCAATGTGTATTTGATGTTTGTTGCATCAAATACACACCGCCTCTTCTTGCAACTAACAGCCCAAGAGCTTTCAGAACATTCATTGAGCCTTGGTGTGTTTTTCCAGTGTTCTCCACCGGTCACACAGGAGGCCGTGCTCGCCGCACAATGTGCTCCTGTGTTTGTTGTTTGCAAACCTGAAAAACATAGCATCAAGTCCCTCTTAAATAAAGCACGTGTGTCTGACAGCTCTGCCAAAGCCTCGGTGCTTTTCAGAGCTTAACTGCAAAAAAAAAGTGGTTTTTGTATTTATTTTTTTCAACCATATTATTAATGCTTCAATAAATCTGATGTCTGAGTATGCTGTTGCCCTTGGCTATTATACTCCACCCTTTGAAATTAAGTGGAGTTTCAAAAGCACAGAAAATGGAGGTACAGAGAGGAGTTTGTCCTTTAATCAGTGCTTTCATTGAACTCCTCAATGCAGAATCCGTTTTCTCTCATTTATGCTCAGTGAGACCAGAAATATAATTCAGACACATGCCATTTAGCTACTTGTGTTCCATCCCTCTGTTCCTCACCTGTGTCTCTGGGTAAAACTGCTCTCTAATTATTGTGTCAGTCTGGCTTCTCTTGTCTGCTGTGTGCAGTTTCTCTAAGGAGTCGTTTCCTTCTTGTACTTTCTTCACTTAAGGGTCATGTTGATAGAGATATGTTGGACAGTATGTGTCTCCCTTCATCCCAGTCCACTAGAAATGTTGTTTTTATTCAGTTACACATGTTGGAGAGAATTTTCGAGGGGTAAAAATCCCTGGTAGTAGCCGTGAAGAACCAGCACACGGTTTTCACCTCGCTCATTGTGGCTTGGCAAACTGAGATACGTGTTTTCTCTGGACAGTCGTGATTCTAAGTAAACCTTGTGCTGCAGCGGATGATTGACAGCTGAGTCCTGACTGGACAAAAGCAGCACCTGTTGGGCCGTCGCTGAGGAGGGTTCATGGCAAATGCTCTGCTAAGAACATCACAGTCTCTTATAATTATTAGTCAAAAGACTGGAAGAACAAGTATCTACTGAAATAAACTCAATCAAAGGCTGATCCTGTCTATGTGTGTGTTCCGTCCACATCCCCCCCCCCCCCCCCCCCCCGTTGTAGTGCACTCTTCCTTGCTGCAGTTTGTGTGTGAATGACGACAATTATTTGATCACAACAGTGGTTTTGAGTGACACAATGTCTGATATCCAAATTGACAAACTACAAAGATTCCCTTTCATTCTTTCTTTTTTTTTTATTTTTTTTTTATAATCAAATTTTAATCTGTATTTTGATGAAGAAACTTGGTAACAGATACGATTTCTTCAAATGCAGTAGGTGTTTCGTTTTTTATTTGATTGTTCAAGACGCATTAATTCAACATTTAAATAAATATTGGATCGGATTTAGGATAAACACAGTGTTCAAAGAGCCAAAACCACTTATTGAGGTTTTAAATATTTAACAGATGGACTGGTTTGTCCCTGTAATCATTCTCAAACTTGGCTTCTCGGTAACTGTGACCGATTTAACAGATTTGTGGCAGATACTCTGAAGAACAGACAGAAAATGTATTTTCTACTGAGGTGTAGGTTTGCAGAGAGACATCAAAATACAGAGTCTCATTGAGAAATTGGCTGTGAAACAAACTCACTATTCACTATTATTCTATTCACTATACGTTTTTATCTTTAGAATAAGTTATGATCTGTTTCTCTCCCTCTCCTCAGTTAGAAACGCATAAAAAACATTTGACTTTTGAACAAAACACCAAATGACCGGCCCTCTCTCACATTAATTATAGTTACTAATAATGTTTACACTAGCAGGATGAAAAACAATGAAATACCACGTGATAACTATAAAAGTCATTAAATGGTCATTCAATCCGGTAAAGTGAAAAGAGTTTCAGTGTCAGCTTATCTAGTGAAGAAAAACCCCATAACGAGGTTTTGGTCTTAGCCTTTTGTTATGATAATCGAATTAATTGTCTACACCCTGCCTAAGTGAAATTATACTTGAGTGTAACCATTTTAAAGGACAGCAACCTTCACAGACAATCCCATTCAAACGTGTCTTTATTGAGGTCGACACCTAAAACTGGCGTGCTAAACGTTTATCATCAGCAGATATGAAATTGAGATGTTTTTGTATTTAGCAGGAGTAGGGGAAAATGAACTCCCTTCCATACAGGTATTCCGTTTCACAATGTGCTTTTGTGCACGATTCCCCCAATTTCGCAGTGAGGCTATTCCAAACAGTGGGCCTCCTCCTCGTTCATTTCCTCATAATAATGTCTTTGTCAAATAACGTCTCGCCTTGCCAACACGTCCACAAATCTAAACCGCTGACTCGCAGACACTTTCAACACATGAATAAAATCATACAAGGAAAGTAAATACGGACGGTGGAGGGAGGGCGGGTGGTGCATTCCCCTTGTGGCTCCCTATTGTCACATCTACATCTGGCCCTGGTTAAAGCACAAGGTCTGGGCGACGCCTGTCACTTGTTGGGAAGGCGGCGGAGATTTGGCTCAGGGGGATAACAGTGGGCGGAAAACCACGCACACACACACACACATGCACACACACACACAGAGCGAGAGAGAGTCTCACTCTAACTTTTTATCTCTTTCCTCAACAGAACTTGTTTATCACAAAAGCATAAAAGCGTTGTGTGTGTTTTTTTTTTCAGCAGATAAGGGAAAGAAAGGTACACGGATAAGCTCAGGGAAAGCTTGTAGTCCTAACAAGTAAATGTAGTTAAAGCCATTCTTTTTTAATTACATTAAATGAATGAAGGAGGCCTCCTGCAGTGATTTCCCAACAGATAATTGTTACCTGACTCTTCACAAACCTTTTAGCCTCCTTCAGCGTGTCATTTTGGTTTTACAGTTCAATCCTAATGCTCTAAACATCATCTCCAGCAGCAGCAGGCAGTAAGGAGACTTCAACGTTGTGCATTCAATGTTCAGTAACTCACCAACAACAATCAGCTGAGCTAAACACATTCTTCAGTTAGGAAGTTAAACAAGAAGGGCCAGTTGTTTTGGAATCTGTCGGCTATGGTAAGTCACCATTTGCAACACGAACAATAAAGAAACAAAAGAGATTTTTGATCGTCCAAGCCGCAAAGAAATGATGCAGATGGAAACAGTCTGTTTGACTTTGATGGTGGGTTGTTCAAATGGCATAAAGCATGAGTGTTGTATTAAGGAGGTTGGCAGGGTAGCGATACCTTCAAAAGTGAGGTCTGCTTCCCCATCGGCGCTGGTGCTCTAAGAGCTCATTTCGTAGTTTAACCCTCCAGTTAAAGAAGCGTAACCCGACCCTCGCCGTGCACTTTAGGACAACCTCAGCCAGCAGCTTAGGGGAGCAGACGTCTAGCAGGCGAACGTGGCCTCAGCCGGGGATGAGAGACGTATATGTAAGGGAGGACCGGCGGCGCAGGAACAATAGTGCCTCTGTGCCTCGGCACCCCTCTGGATCACATTTCCTCCGAGGTCCAGATCGAAATGAGGCGGGGGCCCTGTCGCTGATCTAACAAGTGGGCAGAGAAAGCCACACAGAGGGGAGGGTGCCGTATGTCAATAGTGATTATGATCACCATCACAACTGTGGTGGGTGTGGGGCGCACAGAGAAGGTAGAAAGGGGGAAAAAGAAGGGTGGAGGGGAAACTTTTTTTGCCCTCCTGAACTTTATTGTCTGGTTGCTGGTAGTGAGGAATGTCTCCTGGACTTGTTTAAAGATAACCATCATGATACACTTAGAAATAAAAGAAAAGGCTTTTTTTTCTGAAAGTCTTTGTGAAAGCTCGGCCTTTCATCTGTCCATGATGTGTGGTTTAAGGAGTGAGGAAAGAGAATTTCATGCGTAAATATTTTGTCTGCATTTAGTAGTGACAAGAGGAGCTGAAGACGTCTGCTGATGCTGCCTGTTTTACGCCAGTTTCTAAATACACACATTCTTAAAACACGGCTGGAAAAAAAATGGAATATTTCCACACCCGAGTTCAGCTGGGCTCAACGTCTCGATCTTTTATTGAGATGTCTCTGCCAACAAATTATTTGAATGCTCCTGTTTTTCTAAACATTGTATTAAAATACTGAGAGCGTCTGCAGGATGCATTTTTCCATTTGTGTGCATTGAGTGAGGTGTGATTATAGCATACTGCAATAAGTTGGTCCAATGAGGTTCTGAGGTTCTAACTCAGATGGTGGTTTCATGTGTTTCTACATTTAACAGTTGTTGAGGTGGTGTTAATGTGAGGGTGGTGCTTCGTGTCAGGAGGATGTTGATTTATACACTGACAGTTTGTTACTTTTTTGTTTTGTGCAGCATTAAGCACGAATAATAATCAAGGGTTTCAAGGGAGCTTTAAGTTGCTGCGTGAGGAGTACAAACCTTTGGAAGTCAAAGTCAATAGAGGAGAAGTGTGACTGCAGGATGGCCCAGAGACCCCAGAAGAAGTTGGATGCCTGAAAGAGGAGATAGAAAACATCAGAGCACCACATCAGTACTGGTCACTGGCTCTGACAGCATGTTGTCAAGGTGGCTGTTATCAATCACTTATAAAAAAAGACAATTCTTGAAAAAAGAAAACTCGCTTGCTATAATCTGTGGCAGTGAACCTCACGTCGGCTTTTGTCATTGTCAAAGTTGCAGAATAATACATGGAAGTACTGATTTGAAAAGAAAGAATTACATAGAGCACTGCAGAAACAGACAGATAGCCAACACAAGTTATACAGTATGTGTGAATGTTGTGAATATTGTTGATTTACACAGCATTGTTTTCATCAGCTTCTGCCTGCCTTCTGAGTAAAGTACTTTATTCTGCATTTGTTTTAGTTTTTTACATTATTGTGGTATATTAACTACAGCCATAACATACCAAGTACCTAAACTAAATCTACTGGTTCAGAGGAAAATGTATTGAAGTACCGTGACTAAGGTAATGTACTTCGTTCCATCCCACCGCTGCATAAAACATCACAATGTAATGATGCTGCAATTCTCAGGCACCCTTTTAATCTAATCTAAAAAAACACACTTCTTCTTGACCCCCCTCTGCAGGGAGGTCACAGCGGGGGTCACATGTCTGCATCTTGCTCAAGAACACTTCAGCAGGGCAGGTGCTCACTCACACAAACTGAACAGGAGCCATCGAATTAAATGACAGAATTATTAAGTACATGCAGTATGGGACTGGAATGTGTTTAAAGTGGTAACATCTGGCTTACGTTGGTGGTATACGCTGTGGCACACTTCGGAGAGTTTCTAGGGAAGATTTTTTTCTAGCGGTATCTCCTTTTCCTTTAGGTAAATATCACAGGTGCTGTGTGGTTTCACTTATATCCGTCATGTTTTGGTACAATTCTCTGAGCTACAGACCAGAACTGTGAAGCTACACTCCAGTGGCCTCCAGTTGTTGTGTTATAGCTGCTGCTTCCAGACGCATGCTACTCCGTCAGAATGACAAACCTCCGCATTGAATGGTTCCCTCCTTAATGGCTTTGCTCACTTAGGCTTGCGGACTTCCATGCCTCCATAAATTGTTGTTGTTCTCCACCCTTATTGTAAATCTTCATGGTAGGACCACTAATAGCGAGTCCTAATAAGATCCAGACAGGCCTCTGTTTTGCGGCCCGGCGATATAATCACATTTTTATTTGATAATCAAATAAAGGGGGGAATGAAATATTTGAAGAACGATGTGCGGTTTCCCCTTGGCTTTCTTCCTTCCCTGGCAGATTTTCATCTCTAATCTCTGTCTTTAGCTGGAGAGAGAGAGATTGAGCGCGTTTCTATTATGATTAATAACTACTCTCCATTAAGAGAGCATTAGTCTAACACTAAGCAGAGGCCGTCGGTGACAGCGAGCCATTGAGAAAAACGAGGATGAGAGACGTGTGGGGAGAGTGACATCACAGAGCCCCAGGCCATAGCCCCGAACATCACAGGGGATCCCTGCGGAAGACAGTATGAGTGGTAAAGACCCCTCGGTGTCTTGGCACAGTTCACCCAGGATTTAAGTGTTGGCATCTGGCCAGGCTTTGTCAATGGCGCACAGCGGAGCCACACAGCCTCCCTCAGCGCTCACTGGTTTCCTTGGCTACTCAGTTTTCACCATTCATGTGTTTTATCATCTACCGAGGGGGAACTATTGCGCGAATTCAATGTAGTTTGATTACTACGAGCAATTACATAGTGACACCAAAGGGCTACAAAAGGATAAAATTACTTTTAATCAAATTCATAAAAGAACTATCACAAAAAACACATATAAAAGCCCAAAAAAGGCAACAGATTGAATTAATAATTATGGCTGCTTTAAAAATGATCAATGTCGGGAAAACATAATGAACAAAATCTGCTCTTACCAAATGGGATGAGAAATTTGTTCAAATCTAGTGAGATCCTTCTATGTGGAGCATAACTGTCAAATACTGCATGGACAGCGTAAAGGAAACACAGGCTGCAATAAAAATTATTTTCAGAAGCAATTAATCAGAAAATCCCAAAGATTTATTGTGAGATCTTTGTCAATGTCAGAAAAGAATGAAAAATGTTCATCAGTTTCCAGGAGCCGTCTTTTTGAATTGCTTTATTTTCATAGGGAAAACTTTTGAAAACCTGCAGGCATTTAATTTAACGTCATAGAAAACCAAATCTTTCATTTGAGAGGCTGGAGCCAGTAAATGTTTGGCATTTAAACTAAAAAAGAGAAACATTTAATTGATTCTTTTCAAGTCATCATAATATTTTGTATTATCATAAGATGAGAAGAGAAACAATAAAAGGGACCTTGGATATTTTGTTTCTTTTGTCTGTGGATAATTTTACATCAACTCACGTTTATTGGGCAAAATGAAGTTAAACATGATTGTTTTTAAACAGAAACGTTCCAGATTGAAACCATGAAAAACACACCCTGTGATTTTCTCAATCAACAGGCTCAGTATCCCTCCCTTTGACACACGGCTCGTCAAAACGAGTGGAGCTGGAAACTTGGCTTGTTAAGCGTCAGTGATCAATTCCTCCAACATCCCTCGGGTCCTCCTCGGTTTGTCATAGAAAACCTGACTTCAATCAGCGTGATGTTATCGCTCCTCTCACTCCATTCCAGGCCGTATTTCTTTCCCCTCTGTTTCTCACTTCTCCCTCTCTGTCTGGCCGAGGCACGGGTTATTTTAAAAAGTAATATGCTTCCTCATCATTTCTGGGCTATTTTCAAGAGACATTCACACCAGCCCCAAATTGGTCGCACAATTCAACATATTGTGTTGAGTTATGGAAGCACTTTTTAGACGGATAGCTTGGCATCACTTGAGCCACCAAAGAATGAAAATTGTGGTAATGAGAAAAAATAATTTTGGCTGCTGTCTTTCACTTTTCCCCTGGGGCAGTTTGTAATCACGTCAGATGGAGCCCATCACTGAGCAGCGGCGTGTCAGCTGTGGATCGGTTTCCCTTTGAGGAGCCTTCTTTTTTTTTTTTTGCTGGAAAAGTAAATTGTTCAAATATGATGATGAGGTGTCATTACGTTACAGAGGTCTGCACACATATGGGTTTTGTTGAAATGTGCACTCTAATCTCATAACAGAGAGATATTTGAGGCCCCTCCGAGAGCCAAACTTAAAAAAGGGAAATAACTGTTTAGAGATTTGTCGCTACAAACTGCCGAGGTGCTGCATAATGACACATATTAGCATTTCAACAGAGTCGACGGGACGCTTACCAATGAGAATTTGCAGACTTGGATGTAAAGCTTTGTAACTTCTGCCTTGGTAGCAGTGACCTCACGCCCTGTGCTCTGCTTGTAACTCTCCAGATAGGCCATCAGCCAATCCCTCTGCAGCTCCCGGCTCGGATACAGGCTGTAGTTAACGTCATTCACACCTTCAACACACAATACACACACATTCAACTTTTTAAAAAAACTAAAAAAAACACAAAGTCCACCCCCCCCCCCCTCCCCTCCCAAAACATTTTTTTTTAGTTTTTAAGATTTGCCACAGAAATCTTGTTTTCAGTCAAATACAGAACAATTCTTTCATTTGAAACACAAACATTGCCGAACACAAAAAAGCTGAACTTCAACTGAGCACTTTTAACTCATGGTAAATGGTCTATAGATTTATGTTATATTTATATTGTAATATTTATACAGCTCACTATGAATCTTGAGATTGATTTGGTGCAAATGAAAAGTAAAACATGGGCATGATTATTTAATCTTCATTCCTTCTCATTCTGGTATAAATAACTGACAGCTGGTGATTATACCTTCACAATACTTTGGTCAAAGGAGTGAAAATGAGAATCTAACTGAATCTAATTGAGTGTTATTATTGCAGTAACTATTTCCTTTTTATTCTGCTACGGTACCTAATTACTTTAAAATGAAGAGTTTACTTATATAATATGCATTGTTATGAGAACTACTCAACAGTATGTGTTATGGTTGAATTAGTTTGACATTAGTTGACTGCGAAAGAAATTACAATGATAATGTATTACACTCACTGGGACATTTCCATGCATTTAATTTACATTGTATATTAAAGTGTCAATTTAATTGATAATGCTGGACAAAGTAATCTTACATTAGGTATGTGTTATTGCTACATTTACTTGAATAAAGTCTTTACACTAAAATAACTATAATTACTTTTTACATTTTATACAGAAGCAGAGAGTAAGAAGTGTGGATATTAACATGTGCACTTTCAGTTGAAACCCGATTTTAAATAGTGAAAACAGCAATATTTCAATTAAGTATTAGTAGTAGAATAATTATATAGCTATATTGTCCCTTCATTAAGAAAATGTCAAATAGATGCTTGTGTTACAGAAAAAGTCAACAGTTGTGAATATCTGTGTTTATCTTATTTCAGTGATAATTTGAAATAAGCATAGGTTTACTTAAATGGACATTTCATCAGTTACAAGCATCGCTATTGTTTCCTCGTGCATGTGAGGATAACAATTAAAATATGCTGAAAATTAAAAAGAACATTCCATGGACAATATTTTTCAGTTTCATATGATTTTTTTTCAATTAGGAGGCACAGCATCCTTCACCATTACACAGGAGGTCTCGAAACCCACAGATTGATCATTCTCCGAGGTCAATCATTTGAAGATGGCAAACGTTGGAATGAGAACTTATATTATAGAGGATTATTTCACAAATGTTCAAATGGATAGTGTGATGCTTTAGTATGACACAGCTGATACATCGATGTCACTTTTATCCCCAGGTGTGCATACAGAATAAAATTAATATTTGTAAAGGACAGGATTCACGGTGCAAATGAAGATAAAATGATGTAATAGTTAAAGCGAGAGCACAAACTCAAACAGAATACACAGCATCCATGGCATTAGCCAATCTTACATGTTCTGTTCCTCGATAAATGTTTCCAGAGAATAGAACTGCTACAGCCACAACACACACCTACCGGCAAATTCGTTGAAGTGATTGCCAATATCGTAGGCCTGGTAGTTGTAATCTGCGTACTCGTAGTCGATGAATTTCACTATTCCTGATGGAGGAGGAGAGGGAAATCAGCAGCTGTTAGCACGACATCATGACCAACACATCTCAGGGAAAGCTCACTCCTTTTATTGAAAGAACAGGAGTCGAAGGAACTCTTTTGACTCTCTTGAGAAAATGAGAGAGGAAAATAAAAGCATAATAAAAAAGACGAACTTTTTACCGTGATGCAAAGGTTTTTCTTCTGTGTGTAAAATAAAGGGAAGTGATATGAAGACTGAACTTCATTATTTCAAACTGATGAAAAGAGATACATTCACTCAATTTAATATTTCTTTCAGCTACCATTTAAGAGTGTTGAATGAGACTCTTCGACTGAATTCACCGAATTTTATTCTGATTGATGAATATCTGCTGCACGTCCCCATAATATCACCTCAAATCAGTTCATTTCAGTATTCTCTCCACCACCCGCTCCACTGTCGCGGATGTGCGGAGCTGTTCCTCACCCTCTGGCTTGTTGTATATTATGTTTTTGGTCAGAAGGTCGTTGTGGCAGAGGACAGTCGGCGAGTCGATCTGCGAGAGGTGTCTCTTCAACGACTCCATCTCCATTGACAGAGTCTCAAAGCTGGGCATCTCTCCTCGAGTCAAAGAACTGTAAGATACCACATTTTGTGGACAAGGTTTCATGAAAGTGAAGAGATTTGGATTGGAAGCTGTAAAAGGCCGGGGGCGAGATTGGCCACGCAGGTTCAACACCTGGAAGTCACTGAAGGGAACATACACTGTGAGATGCAGTTAAACAAAGAGGTAGTTTAAGTGGAATATTTGATACAGTGTATCCAATACAATCAGTCAGTATTCTTCACTTCTAAAAAAAAAGGTGCAGCATTATTGGGAGGTTAACAATGCAGGAAAAAAAGACAAATTAAGCAAACAAACATTTAAAAATACACCCCTGCCTAATTTTGTATCTAGCTTTTCTTCCCTTGCAACCCTGGTGGTTTATTTTACGGTGGATAGTGGTGAAAGAGAACATCTTACTTCACTAGATGTTACAGAGTGAGATGATCTTGCAAGCTTGATACATTTCCCTTCACTACAGGATGCCTACCGATGTATGAATTTTTATCGATGAACACTCTTTTCATATAAAGAGTTCCACAGGTAAAAATCTTGGATTCAAAATGTAACATTGAGAAAAAATATTAAATTGTGTTACCATTTGAATGTTGCCGATTTTAAGTATCAATATTAAACATCATTGCAGGCAAATGGCCCCATGATTGTTCCGGTGTTCCAGTGTTGGATGTTCTAATTTTATCGATATTACACTTTCCTATTTTATGAGTTGATTAGTTTAAGTAAAGTGTGATCAGCAAACGAATCAGTAACTGTGGCAACATTAACATATTATCTCAGTTCTTACATATTTTAGTGAAACAGTTCTTATTGGCAAAGATAGTTTTCTTCTCATCAAGCTTAATGTCAACTGAGCTAAAAAGAGAACAAAAAACACATGATTGAAAGAATAAGTAAATTAACTAGAAAAACACTGAGAAAATTCTCTGCCTCGTTGTCGACTCCTGTTTTTATGCTTTCAATTTGAAAGTTTCCATCTAAGTGAGAATTTCCACTGAAATGCAGTGATTCACCTGCACTTAGAAACGATTGAGGAATAGGAGCACTTAAAGGGAAAAAACTGTATAAGAGATTTTGAAAATTGGAAGTCGTAAATTTACAAGAAAAGAAGTTTTACATGTATGCAAATGAAGTCATAATATTATATTATCAAAACTCTGGAAGGACCGTGTAATAAACTGAATCTGTTCTGAAGATATAAGCACACAGATTTAAAGGAAATTCCAGCTTTTGTGGAGAAGGAAATGTTTGGTTGCGGCTGACGATGAGGCTTTCATACAGGTCTTTATTCTCATATTATTATGTCTTTATTCTGGAAATCGCTGATATTTTAACCCTTTAAGTGGCTCTAATACTTTGTAGTTTGCAAGAGCTGCTCCACCCTAAAAGAAATCGATTGGAGGGGAAAAGTGGTGAAAGTAAGTGTTATGGCACTATTGGAGGAGGGAGCGATAAAGTTTGCAGAATAGTAGAAGACCAAGCTTGTCATGAACGCCTCAGTTTTCTTCTATGAAGGTATTTGTATACTGAAGCGGTTCAGGGACCCCTGTAAGGTTAGGCCTTGTTTGCGCTCTGTTGATTACTTGACGTATCAAAGAAGGCGCTAATGTCCTTGGACGTCAGTGCAAAAAGCCTGCGGAAGAAACTCTGAATAACTATTCCACTCCTAATTAATTTTTGTGTTTTTGCAGTCATCAGGCCACGACAAGAGGGTAGAGTAATTTAAACACTGCCTATTTATTCAAATAGGAAGAAAGAGACGCTCCGGTATAGCATACGTAATTTATTGAGGCCTGTTAGGAATGCACAATAAAAGCAGAGGAGCTGATTCTTGTTTATAGTCATGCCACCGGGGCTATACGCAGCCTCCTCCTCCTACACATCTGCAACAAGTCCTTTATGTGCATCATCTTCCTCCACTTCATTCATTCATCCTCTCTTCCTGCTGTGGGTAGTCAGATTGAGGGGAGCCTAATTAAATGAAATCAGGTTTGGATCAAGACAATGAGATAAACTTGACTGAGGCTGATTTTTATAAAACATTTAAATCGTGGTTCCTGCTCATGTTTTAATCATTTTGTTGCATTTATTGCAACTGTTATTTTATTCTACTAGCCAATAAATGGTCAAAAGACAACAAGGTTTAATTCCAAATTTCATTTTTTTTTTACTCACATCTAGGCTAATCACCTACGAAATTTTGAAAGCCACCCGCTCTGAAATGCATAGTTTACCAGCCTCCTCTCTGATATGAATTAAAACACTTAGTCTAACGGTGAATAACTCTGATTCCTTTTCAGACCCATTCATTTTTCTAACTTAAAAAACTGACTTTATCACAGAAACCCTCAAAGGCTAAATGAAAGACTTCCATTGACTTTAAATGGAAACCTGTCGTCTTGCCATCAGATCTTTTTCCTCTCTCTTTTTCTGTCCTTTTCATGGAGCATACTGCATCAAGTACATTCGCCTCCTGCTCCCTGTCAAGTCCCTGTAAGGTAATTAGTGGAATATCCTCCTCTGGCGCTTCATTATCCATGTGCCTTATTTACATATGATTTCAAACACCAGCCGAGCTCTGCTGACATTTCTTTCCTTTTTGTGGTTTTACACCATTCCTGGGAGTGTAAACGGGAGACGTGGCAGGGGGCCTTTGGAGGAGGAAGAAGAGGTTGCACTCTGGCTTTCCATTGCTTTTCTTTCTTTTCTCTCCCCTCTCTGACTTCTACTGTGCTCTCTCGCTCTCTATCTCTCTCTCTCCCTTCGAACCTCGCAGCTGCCGGAGCCTCTTTCGCTCCCTCTTTCCTCTATCTCTCTCTTCCTTACTCTATCTGTCTCTCTCTCTTAGCACAGCGGGTGGCTTAAGAGCTGAAGACCTCCTCTGCAGGTGCAGCCTCTTCCTGCTCTCGCTCAGCCTTTCTTTTACCATTTCCTCTGAAGATCACATTCATTGCAGCACTCACACATGCTCGAGTACAAAAGTTTCTCTGATGCCTGTTTAAAAAGCCTTTTGCTTGTTTTCCCCCATTCTTGGTCTTTTCTGTCCGCACTTCTTTCCCCCTCTCTCTCTCTCTCTCTCTCTCTCTCTCTCTCTCTCTCTCTCTCTCTCTCTCTCTCTCTCTCTCTCTCTCTCTTTCTGCTTATGTGAAGACATATTTAACAGTTTTATCAGCTTAGGTTAAAGTTAAGGTTGGGGTACGGCTTAGATTTAATAAGACTCAAGATGCCAATGAATGTGCAAACAAACAAACACATCATGTACAGTACGCTATAACCATAAATAAAACTCTAAAATCACTTATTTTGAATCATAAATCTAAAAAAAATCTTGCTGTAGCCTTCTTCAATCTTGATATCATACTTTTCTCATGCTCTTTACTGTTATTCAAGCCCGAATAGATAATATTTTCCAGATCGTTTTGAGTTACTCTGCATCTCTCTGTGTGTGAGCAGCAGCGGACTGTGTCAACCAACCCACTGAGTCACACAAATGTCTCACAGTATAGCACCATCTATTGGGCCTCTGAATCTGGTGCAGTTTGCTTTTGCAGATGCATATTTTAGTTTATAAGTTTTTTCTTGTTCCATTTGCTATGCTATATGCAATAAAACCTTACAAGATAAATCTTCAGTATCAGTTAAAGGAAAACATGATAAATAAAATGAATTTCCTGTTTCTTCATTTAGTAGGCTGCTCATTATTTTAGATAATGATACAGAGATCAAATATTTAACTGTTTTAATTGTTTGCGATGTTGAACTGAACATTTTGGCTGAAATGTTTGGTGAAACTATTGGGACTATTTCGCACATATTGAGGTATATTGCAGGTTGCAATTACTAAAAGTATCCCTGAATAACATCCAAACAAATAAAAAGAGAAGTGCTCAAAAATGAAGAAGATAGGAAAGCAGATGCAGCAGAATGTATTGCCAGGGAACAAACATATCTGTCTGATTCTTGTCTTCCATTTACAAAGAAGTTTAGTCATCCTCGTGTTCTCTTAGATCTTTGTGGGGCTTTTGTTTTTCTGAATCCAGGAAAGTTCTTATCATAACAGATCATTTCCTCCACATTGGCTCTCTTTATGGATGACTCAGTCTGAAACAAGTTGCTTTACCCACTTGCTTAAATTCAAAGGAGAAACACCAATTCTTTAAAACAGCAACTTAGATACTCCTGCTTCGGTTTGGGTCGACTTCCGACCTCTTCTCTGCAAACGTAAACAAGGTTGAACGTTTGACCGATAAGGGAGAGCTCTGCAGGAAGCTTGTGGCCAAGCGTCTGTTTCTTTGTAGTGTCTGGAGGGCCCTCTCACCTCTCACCCCATGACCCCTGTCAGGGATAATGCAATGTCATTGCCACAAAGACCACTCCCCCGCCTCGTCCCTCTGACCAATGACAGCTTGCAGACAGCCTCCGTCGAAACGGTGAGAGAGGTGAATGTGCCAACATAACAACTTGAGTACAGACTGTCCAGTTACTTTTAAGACTACAAATGGGTGGAGTTTGAGAAATGTGCCTTTGGCTATCGAGAAAATGATAACGCATCAGAGGAAGTGAATGTGGAAAATGTGGCTGGTTTCTATCATAGTGATGTCTACCACTGAGGTAGCCTTGCAACAACACCTCGATAGGTATTTGTTCAACCCTAAGAGGCTGCTCAGGTCGGAACTCACCTGTATCTTAGTACTAAAAGAAAATAATTGGAACAGTTTTACAAGTATACATTGTTAAACCTGAAACTTCATTGCCTTGGCTTAATTTCTTTGAAGAACGTGAAAAGCTTGTGACAATTTCCTCACGTTTGACCCCCATAGAGATGTGGACACACAGAATCAAAAACACTCACTGGCATAGGCACATTAGCACAGTGCATTCCCTAACCCTAAACGTAACCATCACAACTATATGCCTAGCCCTAACCTACTACAAATTCTAACCCTAACCCTTCAAGAAAGTCTTAACCCTCAAACAGCCCATTGAAAGTGGGTCAGACCCACCTGCCACATTGTCACAATCTAGGCCCAGAGAAGTCAACTGCTTCTACTTTCCCCTCCCCTCCTGTTTCTTTCTCAATCAGTGGTAACCTTTAGACAGTTATTCCAAAACGCTGTAGAATTTGAACTCTCCTTCTATTGCACAGCAGCCCTCACACTTGCACTTCAGAAGGGAACAAAACAGATGAATAACTCAGGTGAGTAGGTCACTTGAGCTACAATCCTCCACCAGCAATATGAGCAAAGGATTCTCTGCTCAGAGGGCCTTGGAGCTAATATTGGAGGAGAGTGAGACACATAGTAAAGTGGAAGAGGAGAATGTTTCTAAAGATGATGATAGTGTAGAAATAACTTGAGGCAAGCACAGAATGTTAAATATGTTTCATACGACAAAGTGTGTAAGACCAGGCTAAAAAGGGCTAGTTTGATATGGTAGGGTATTAGAAGTGTTTAGAAAGTTTTCAAGAGAGGGGCGCCCCTGTGTTGATAGCATTTGCTAGCTCACTGGGCATCGTTTGATTTGAGTCAGTGGAGGTTGATGACTACAGGAGTAACATGTGACCGTTTAGGCCGCTTGCAGACTAGATTGGCCGCACATTTTTCGGTACATTCATGGATTTTGCTTTGTATGAAGGGAAGCTTGCCAGTATGACATATCAGTAGTCAAAACAGGAGATAAACATGGCCTGTACCAAGAATTTGACAGCCTACTGAGTCAAGTAAGGACTAATGTGTCTTACATTGTATAGTACAAAGTTCCCCGACTGGAAGAGAGATGCAACATGGTCAGGAAAGGATAGCAAGTTATTAAACAAGTTAGTTTAATTAAACATTAGGCAAGCTTCTAGTCACCTTGGTTGGGTTGAGTGATCAAGAGGCAACTTTGATGTTTATATTGCGCTAAAGGAATTGATTGGCTAAGAGTTCTGTCTTTTGTGTGCAAAACAAACTGTGTCAAGACTGTGGTCCTCCAATGTTAATGCCAGGTCTAGTTGGGTGTCATCTGCATAACAACGAAAAATAAGCTTTGTAAGCCGTAATCTCGGCAAAGAAAGAAGTAGCAACATGTATGAGGGTAGTTAAGGGAACTTTTTGTAATCCACGAAAACTAATAGAGGTACTTAGTCATGTGTTCCTTGTCCTTGGAAGTAACGCTACAGTTTCTATTATGCTTGTTAGCTAGACATGGTAATGGTTCAAGCTTATTTGCACCACCTCCACAGAACGTTTTGATTTCTCACACAAGTTCAGCATGTGGACACTTGCCAGACCTGCAGATCTTGGTTTTAGGTGCTACGGCGAGATTGGGCGATAGCCGTTGAACGGATAGGTTTGGCAAATGGTCAGTTGGCATTAACTATTCTTGGTTTTTGCTTCATCACTGCCAATAATAAACGCGGTCACTGTCTTGCTTTCATTGAATGTGACATAATAAACTAGTTAATTCCAGAGTAATGATCAATTTTATAGAAAAAGGGTTTTCTGATATAATCCAACAAATCACTAAAAACGAATCAATTATCCGAACCTAAATTTATATGTTTTAAATACGAATACATTGTGATGATTGTGTGATGATCTGTACCTTTTTGTGCAGCGCTGCTCTGCTGGGCTGCTGTTGATACTGCTCTGCACCAGTGTGAGAAAGTGGGACACTTTTGTCCAGAGCAGAGGTTCAACAGACACACCACATTTTGGCTGGATAGAATGGATTCTCCCCATCTCTGCTGCTATCAATCTGCAGAGGGAAAACATTTTCTCAGATCAGCCGGGCTGATGCTGTTATTGCACAAACAATCATTATCAGAGAAGACACAACTCCCTTCCCATTTAGCACTCTTATCTTGTTCTTCTTTCCGAAAAAAAAAAGAAGCTATGCTGAATTTATGACCTTTTGACCACTTGAGTGCTCATTCTTTAGGCATCTTAGTGGTGACATCAAGTTTTCTGGGTATTCCCCACAGAGGGTATCAGGCAAAGCAAGGTGATTGATGTCTGTCATGGCCCTGGCTCATCAGCCTTGGTAGACTGGGTAGTGTCCTACTGGCCTGTGGTGAGAATAATGATGCTGGCCTGTTATCATCAGAATGATGAATGAAACAGGGGCCATGGGTAAACAACATTGCTCAACACAAAACATCAGTCAACGGAAATAATCAAGAAAAACACCTGCATCGGCACAATTGAAATGCCCAACACACACACACACCCACACACACACACACACACACATGCACACACAAACACACACACAATACCCCCAACAATGACCTCTCGATGTTTTCTTACAAAAAATGTTCAAGGTTTCACATCATTATCAATAAACCTGTTGATCTTTGACCACAGAATAGAACCTACAATAATATAAGAATATGCAATATGTGCAGAGTAACTGATATCTTCACCGCCTTATTATATTTAAATTGAAAAATCAAATAAGTATAGGGTTAGTCCATCTGTCTGTTAAAATATATGACTACATTTTTGTTTTGTTTTGATTTATCTATCAGTTCACAGGTCATTGACTTTGGGTGATTTGTTTCAGATAATGGTGTCATTGCAATTAATTCAAGGTGGTTTTGGCAAAAAGTCAGTCTCAAAAAACAACAAACATAATAGATTCTATATAATCTGAAACATGTGAGTGTGAATGCCACTATTACTAATTTTGTTAGTATATATGACAGTATTTTATTTACCTTTTATACCTCTTAAACTCTTAAGGGGTATGTTTCATTCAATTAATTTGAGTAAAGTTAATGTGAATCTTTTTTTTTCGATGTCATAGTAAATCATTTTTTCATTCCTTTTTACTTCTCTTAAATATAAGTTTGATTTATTTTTGAGAACAATGAATTATGGATAAATAATATATTCTATGTCTGTACTTTATTTCACCCTGTTTTCCTTTAAATCTCATCTTTGCAAAGTCATCTTATTGCTCCATGAACGTGCTGCAGGACTGTATCCCTGTAAGAGCACATGCAATCTCAGCACATCGTTGTCTGACCAAATCAACTTAGCAAAATAAATGAATGTAAATGTTGAGGGTTTCCTGGCAGAGACCTGTAAATGGAGGGTTGTCGGAGCAGCTCATCCTCCAGGACCGTTCCTCTGACAAACTCGTAGCAGATGCCGTTCTGGAAGCTGCAGTAGATCTGCGGACCACACCCGTGGGCGTGGAAGACCTGAAACATCTCCACCTCCTTGTTTCGGTTCACATAGAGCTCCGTCATTCGGCCGTAGAGCCGCACCAGAACACAACCGGGCTCCTTAAAAGAGCCCACGTGGCAGCCGATCAGCTGATTGGTGATGCCCCCGGTGAACGTCTGGAAGTAAGGAAAGTCAAACTTAATGATGCAAAGAAACTCTTTCATCTTGGAACAAAACAAACAAATCACTTATAATATGGTATACATTGCAACAAACAGTAGATGTAACGAAGCATCCTGAACACTTAACACAATGCTAATTTAGAGAAAACACTGTAAAGTGGTGTATATGTGTATTTTTACAGATAATGACAATTTAGTGAAAATACAACCTCTTGTAACAAAGGGGGAGGCCTTCACTATGATAGCGTTGACAAAATTACTGTCATGTGGACGATAAAATTACGTCACAAACTCTCCTATATGTAGTTTATATGACAGGCAGTGAATGTAATTACTTTGAAAAGTAGAATGAGTCATTCTCCTAAAAACACGGTTTCAGTTACTGTTTATCCATAACAATCTGGGACAATCACAATAAACACGGAGCTTTATACGATGAACAAAAGAACGAGTGAACAAATGCCATATGTTTAGTTTCAGGAATTAAAAGCTTTTGGTACAATATCATTTAACAGGCCACTCACGTGTCACTGTTATGACTCATTACTTCAACTTTTTCACCATGCTGCCATCCAAAAAGAACAAGAAATGCAACAGAGACCTAGACATCATTTAAAAAAAAGACATGAATAGTGTACTTAGCATAAGAACACATTTTATCCTTAAATTCGTAAATATGCTAAATGCAATGTCCACCAGAGAGGGAGGATTAGAAGTTGTGTAAGAAATATTAAGGTAGTATTATTATATAATCATCATATCGTTCACAAATGTCCAAGAGTAACATAATAATACGTAAACAAAGTACAATCACCTCAGGCATTAACATGCTGCATATTTCTGAACAAAAAACAGAAAGAGATAATCACTATAATCTGAAATATCGAAACACCTGTCACACATAAAGGCTTGCACAATGTAATAAAGCACAAGAGTACTATTTGGACAGGTATGTGATAAAGCTGCTGTTGTGCAGTTTGCATAATGGGAAGTTAAAATCAACAGGGCACATAATACAACATTTTGTGATAGAAGGTTTTAACAAGCAAGTTAATAAACCAAAACCCAGATTCATGTGTATTACCAGCCAAGATTTTATAAATATTTCAATTTCAGAACAAAACAACATGAAATACAAACAGAATAACACAATTGGATCTCCTTTATTATTGAATTGAATTATTCTTCTTTTCTCCAACCTGAAGCAAAAAACAAGCATTAATATATAATATTAGGAATAAACTGACATGCATAAAAACAGAACCATATGCACAGATATATCATACAGTATGTTAATAACATCCAGCTCGAGCTGCTGCCTCAACTTGTTTTTGTCTTTAAAGATCACACTTCCAGCACACGGCTCCGTGTGTGTACATAGCACTCCCACATTGACCACTGTTTGCCTGCCAAAGCCTTGTCACACATTTGTTGTCTTTCAGTGGTTTCTCTAAGTCTCTCATTCTTTGCCACAGTCTCCGAGGCATTTTCTGAGCCTCAGATCAGACCTGCAGACAAAAGGTTTTCATCTAGATGGAAAATTATCAAACAGGCCCAAGAATGAATCTCGAGGCTAGAAGGGCCACTTTGATCCTATCCACCAGCTTTGACAATTTTATTTTAAAAAAAAGTATCTACGATTTGTAGATATTGTATATATTTACAGGAAAAATGATTTAATTTGACTGTATATATAAACATTTATAAATAATGTAAAACAAATGTAAATGTTATTATTTAAATCTCTCTAAAAACAAATTATTTTAAGTAGGTAACATCTTTGACAATGCCTCCAATGTCGTGTATGAAACACTCAAAATTATAAAGTGACTTGGCCTAGAGTTTGATATATTGAGTCTTTGTTTTTATTACAATGTGTGTTATGGGAACAAATTGAAAAACAAGTAGAGGGAAATCTCTGAATATTACACACAGGGGATCAATAAAGTAATTTTATTCTGACTCTGATCCTGAAATATGAATACAAACCATTACAGAGCGTAATTTGAAAGAAAGAACTAAGATTTAAAAGCACAGGCACAGCAGGAGGACGCCCCTGTCCTCCCCCTGCATATTCCAATCAGATGAGCACAATACATCATTAAAGAGGCTGCTGCGACACGACGGCTGAAGGGAAACATCTACTCCTTTGTGTACATTACTGGACCTGGTGTAGATTGAGAGGTCACCCGTCCAATGTGCTTTCACCTAACAAACATAAACCCAATTTCTCTGAAAGATTGGACCTTGTGTTTGCACATGGGACCAGAATGGGATTATTCTGTTCTGAACAGATGCTCTGACAACATTTACACATCTGTTTCCAGGGTTTAAAGAAGAAAAGAAAAAAGAACTTACCTTGGGTTTTCTGCTTTTGTACAATGTTCAAAGCTTCTTTTTATTAACTGCAACTAGGATATGAGACATTAGATAGGTTTTCGATTTCGAAAACTAAATGTAACATTTTATTTTTATTTAACCAAAAACATCAGTTGTTCAAGTATTCAACACAGAAATCTACAGTATTATCTCATGTTCATTTATATCATAAGACAATTCCAGCTATCTGTACTCTGAGGCCACAGCTTTGTCTGAGTGTCTCGCAATATCTTCTGATTTCTACACCAATGGCTCTCAGCTCCCAACCCAATCATCCCAGTGGTTTCTACTGAATACAGAGATCAATATCTATCTATCTATCTAGATATATATATAGATAGATAGATAGATAGATAGATAGATAGATAGATAGATAGATAGATAGACAGATAGATGGATAGATAGATAGACAGTTAGATGGATAGATAGATGGATAGAAAGATAGATAGACTCATTTGGACACTCAAAAGCTAACAATCATTGCAGTCAAATTGATTTGACAAATGCCTTGCCATGTGTTCTGCCGTTTTAAATGCACAGTTTGTTGGACATTCATACATTGAGTACGATATCAGGTAAAACAAATTAAAAAGGAAAACATTTGGACTCCTAAATAATTTTTTCATATTATTTGAACTGTAAATATGAGGAGCTCATTGGGAATACCTATACTCATCAGCCTCTGAATTGTAATTTTGACTTGTAATTTTAATTCAGTGTCTTCATGATTGACACACAACTTCAACGACAGCATGGACATCAACAAACTTTAGACAGAATGGCTGCAGATGTACGACAGCTGGCTTTGATCTCATGCTAAGATACAGTATCAAAATGAAAGTAGTTAATTCCATTAATTATTTAGCGCACCGCTTACCTCAGGTAAGTCTAACGTCCTATCTGCTATATTAAAGAAAGTTAAACATATTCCAGGACCCGTCTTTTAAAAAAAAATAAAGTTAATGTTCTTCAACTTCACAGTTGAACCAACAACCGGCGAAGATTTTACAAACTGAAACTTACAAACTCTATGTTTTCGTGAAAATGAAAGACAGATTCAATGAATTCCAGGGTAAACATACATTTGGAGAAACAAACATTCACTTACCTTCATCTGAATGTCCTGTGCCTTCCAATGGGGACGGAGTCTGCTGAGAAGCTCCAGGATTCCTCTCCAAGGTTCAAGCTCATCGATATGGAGGTCCACATGGAGGAGCCTTTTCCCAGCACCAGCATCCATTTTCAGCAAAGAAATCTTTGATGTCCAGAACTTCAGACCAAAGTCCTTCTCTGCTCTATATCCAGCTGAGTTATCGGTGGAAATAGACAACAGAGCGCGAACATCTACTTCGTCACAACTATTCAAGAGCCGTCAGTGGAGTCTGCAAGTCACTGAAATTGTCCCCTTGTATGTTGAGTGACTCAGCGGCCGCCCAGCTTGCTTATCAGTGGCCAATGTTCCTATGGGGATCTTCATCCAAACTGCTGCACAGTTTACATATTAACCACCGCTGGTAAGAGCTCAGCAGCATGCAACGTAAAGTGTTACACTGACACAAATGTTGAGTTTGACTTTTGGAATGAAACATTAGTGTTTACTTACCTACCTAACTACTCTATCAGGCTGCGTCGAAGCCATTCCGAGGTGCAGTTAACAGAGGAATGATGGAGACACAGTGCTAAATGAAAGAAAGACCACAATTTACTGTAAAATTTAAAGAAGGCAATGAAAACAAAAAACAATATGTTAAATGAATCAGTAGAAAAAAGAAATTGAGTGTCCATTTAACTGCCACATACAAACAAAATAAAGACCCTGGTTAGGGTTTGTATGTACTCCAACAAATAGCAGTTTGCAGTGTGATAAATATCACACTGCTAAAATATTCTCTCCTAAAATTGAACTCTCTCTAAAGCCACTTTTAGCACAGCCCCACCACATCCAAACTGAGTACGCTGCAAACCTCTCTACAGCGTGTCATGCCATATGCAGAATTTAGGTTACAGTTTACTTCATTTAACTCAATTCAAGCTAAAGAGCAAGTATATGCCAAAATCAGGCCAACAAAATGACTTTTACGTCTCTAAATACTTTGCAGATGTGTTTCGTTTTGGTTCGTGTGCACCAGCAGTGACTCAGGGTGGAGTCCATTGTCTGACCTGAGTCATCGTGTGATCCAGAGCACCCATTTCAGTATGATACAATTAGTTGATTCAAACATGGCCTTTATCCTCGCGCAATGCCATGGAACATTTCAACATGATCACTCTGTAAACACAAAACGAATTTCATAAACATTGGAGCAGCATGTTTTCAGTTGTTAAATTATTTAGAAGTTGGGCCAATGTTTACCATTTTGCATAATTGCCTGAAAGTCACGAATGTGGTGATGGACTTGAACTGAATGCTTTGCAAGCTTTTAGACGCAAATGAAATTCACTTGCCATCAAAGAGCATCTCATCATCAAAGATGTTGTGTATTGAAGGAGCGATGAGTGTCTCGATTAAAAATGTAAGGGGCAGGCAGCAGAATAAAATAGTGGAGTCAGTGTTCTTGTTACACTATTTACTTTCAAGCGCATCTAAACAAGAGGAAGACGACAAACACACACACATACTCTCACAATATATCGTCCATGCAGACACATCTATAAACTGTTGTGACACTTCTCTGTCTGTATGTGTGGCTTATCTCAGTTTTTTTTTCTTCCTCACTCGATGTAGTACGGTGAATGCAAACATTAACATTTAGCCTTTGGGCCTTGAAAATTAATCATTTATGAAAGGATCAACAAAGTAGTCTACCAGTACAAGTTAATGTTGCTGGAGTTTTTACTTGACTTCTTAACTTTGCCTAGACTAAGGGTCATGAGGCAAATGAATCATGAACTATGTCTGTTGAGCAAATTGTTGAAGTAAAACAATAAGAACAAGAGGAGAGTGCGATTTAATTCCTTGCAGTTTGTATGTTGTTGCTGATTAAATATTATGTCCACTCACTTTTGCTTCATACAGAAACAAACTGTTGTCCATGATTTCTGGATTTCTGGATAAACAAACGATTGAGCCTATAAATGTGAAATTCATATACCAGCAGTATTTCATGTTTGACTTTCTAAAGGGTAAAATGAATGATATTCCATACTTTGGTTATTGTTAACAAATTCAATAAACAAAAAAACAATACAATACAGCGAAAAGGCTAACAGATGAGCCCAGAGAATGACAAGAACACCATGTCCTCCATCAGTGTGTTAGCATGCTAAGTTTGCTAAGTAACATTAAACACAGAGTAGAGCTGAGGCTGATGAAAATGCCTTTTTTTGTTTTTGTCATTGGTACAAAAACTAAAGAATTTTGAATATAACTCAAAGTTGGCCTGAGATAACAAGTCAGGTGATAAAACAAAAAAAAGTTATTAGGATTGATCTGTGGTGCATTTCCTCATGATCCATAAAACAGTTATTTACTAAATTCAAAAATATCACCTCACCTCAAAAACTCAAACTACCTGGCAAATACATTCGGATGTAGAAAAAACTACCAATGCGCACACCGATGGGATGACACTCTGATTGGTTTATGTATGTTATACACAATACATGCCCATGAATAAGAAAAAGGCTATACAACTACTCTCCACCCTGCACCTAACACAGCAACCCTTTTTGTACGGGTAGGAGTGTTTGTACGATGAACTTTGTATGTATGACTTCATGTATGAAGTCAACATACATGATAGACATTAGACTTCGATCAAATCTCTAAAATGTAGGGTGTTGTTGCCCTCTCTGAGCTGATCATTGATTCTTCAGGGGTTTCAACAATATTGTTGTTTCTGTGGACTGCCATTTTATGGGGTCCTTCTCAGCTTGGGGCCCGAGGCAATTGTCTTATTTGCCTACCTATTGCAACACCCCATGTTATGACCACACACTTAGATATTTCAAACAACCCTGATGTTAAATACGGCTTTTAGAAATTTACAGTGGCACTTCTGATAATTAGAATGATAGAAAATAAAAGATTTGAATTGTTAAACAGAAAAAGGGTGGAAATAAAACATCATTTGATTAAAACATTCTTTTAAAGTAATATAAAAAAATCTACAATTTTCTTCTGAAGTCATTCAGGACTTTTACTGGTTAATATGGTGGGTGTGTCCTGTAATGAAGAATTTTGTGTGGGCGACCTTGATCTTTCAATAACAAAAGTAGTCCTGTCAAGTTGTGAGTAAATTTTGTCTCGCACATTAAAATGTTGTGAATGTTGATTATTGCTTGACATTCTTTGGGGAAAACTTCTTAAAAAGTTTTTAGCAACTCTGAACTCTTATTCAAGGGAAGGTTAGATTCATTAACACCAAAACAGAGTCTTTCAGGTGGAATAATGGTTATTAAAATACAGTGGAGGTGTGTATTGAAGGAGAAGGTTGCTTTTTGTGCATATCATTAGTCAAAGTAAGAACCTGTGTTGTCCCCACGTAAAAATAATGTGTGCAGATGAGATGCCAATGTGTTTAGAAATGTGTACACGTCTTCATCTGAAGTCTCTGAAAGGAGAAAATTCCCTTTTATTATGAAGCAAACAGTTGCTGGTGTCCTTTATCAGACAGCTCTTTGGAGAGAAAAAGATAGAAAGCGCTATGCAGACATTTAACCTTTTTATATAGTCTTACAATTGGGGCTCTCAAGGCCTTTCATTTGTAAAGTTCCTGAGGAAAAATCCGGGAGGCTGGACTCATTTCATCTGCCGGTACAGTATATTTATATTTCAGCTCAAATCAAGGATAGCAAATATGCCATCCCTGTGTATTTTCCCCTCTGAGCCTTGCCTCCCCACTATAATTTCCAGCGACAGTTTGTGTGCAAATGCAGTAATAGACACATTTATCACATCAAAAGGGATTCAATTTTCTTTTCAATCATCAATATGAATAGCGCCACATCCTTTGCGGCCAACAATGAGGGGCCATTACCGTGAGCCAAAGGATGGCTTCGCCTTCTCTATGTATTCAAGGGGAAAGTGTGTCAAACTGTTCAGCGACGCCAACATTTGTTCTAGGCAAATGGAGACAGCTTTCAGACAGGTTAGTATCCAATTTTATTGTCAGACAAATGTCATTTTTGTGTGGGGCCGCTGTAATCATGGGGCTCAGACACCGGTGTTCCTCGACGATAAAGCAGGCAGTTAGTCCATTTAATACTCTAACTCTAATGTCTGGAGCACATTGCCAAGTCCAGACATGACACCCTCTGTCTCTTCATTATGTGAAGAGGGTGAAAAGCAGGATTCAGGCCTCCGCCCTTGGGAGAGGGGGCTAATTGTCCAAGACATTGTTTATGTTCATGGGGAAAGAAAATACTCCCTAATTGTTTGTGGTTGGGACATGTGTGTTTGTCACGTCTTGAAGGAGGACAGGATACTTGTTGTGCTTGTAGTTCCTGTTTGTCATTTAAGTGACATTTACTTTGTCACGTCTTTGGAGGGAAAAACACACCTCTTTAGTCAGTTCACTGCAGCCTTTAGTTTTTTACCACAATTTAGAGTTTTGCTGAGAATTGATAACTAATTAGTTAGTTACTGATTACTAATTAGTTTGAATTTTGGTCAGGTTTGGTTGATGGACAATATCCTGTATATTAAACTTTGTTTGGAATTGACGTATAGCCATCATCATCCCTGCCCAGTCACTAATCTTCATTAAGACAAATATAGATAATCAATGTCTGAGGATTACAAATATAAAAATAATTAACTGTAAAGAATATCCATTAAAAATCAAACAAATTCTGCAACGATGGTGCCAGATTTCCACTGTCGAAAAAATGATAAACTAAATTTCAAACATTGTAACACTTATTGTATGTACCAAAAAACGGCTACAGTTTATGGCTGTCATTTTATAGTCAATGTTTTCTTTATCAAGGAATCGTTTAGAAACTTAGCTGAAGAGATCAGATAAAGGAACATAGAGGACATTATTCGAAATCAATTTAAACAAGTTACTTTATCGACACACTATTACGAAGCGATTGGGTGACTAAGTAGTTTTGCATATCTCTCTGTTTGTCGACTTAATTTAACCAGATCAAGCATCTAAGGAACAAACTGATACCAGTGTCAGCACCAACTTCTTTTCCCTTTTGCAGAAAACGTCTCTGCTGCGCTTTCTGTCATCCTCTGCCACAGCTTATACACGGCCAATCGCTGCCAAGCCACACAGCCGCAGCGGATGAGGTCATCTGTGTAGCCAGCACTGGACGGGCCCTGAAAGCTCTGCTTAATCTGATATATTGGCAGCGAGACGCTTAACCAGCTCCATCTCTCACCACAGTATTTTTGGGGGTGTTCACCATCCAACAATGCTGTCTTGTCTCAGCCTGCACGGATTCTTAGAGGGTGGCTCATAAAGCTGAATCAAATCTCATAAATTCGAAGTACATATAAAGAGCTGGTGCTTGTGATGCCGTTTGCAGGCAGCAGCGTGGTGGTCGGGCAGCATTATAGAGCAAGGCGGAATAACTTTAATGGCTGAAACGATCTAGATATGAATGAAAAGAATGAGCCACAAAACCACGTCATCACATGAGGCAGAGGTAGCCCATTTGACTTTCATGTTAAGTAGTAGTGTTAATTGTGGTCGGGCTACTGAATTGTGTTGGAAGTAAACAATCATTCTCTGGATTTACGCCCCGCATAATGAAAAAAGAAATGTCTTATTAATGAAACATTGAACATGATAAATAATGCTGTGTAAAGATGCTATGCAGGGATTTATTTGACTGGCTAATTTATTCCGCAGGCCAAAATGAGCAACATCAGCTGTGGGCGATATTTAAAAAACAGTATAGCCCAAAATCCAGCCACATATGAATGTTCACATTCTGTCTTCCTCAATTAAACATGTAATGCATAGGCCTGGGCCTCTGACCTTGGCTTTGGAGAGAGCTCGTATCATTTCATCTAGAAATAAAAAGAGAGACTGGCAGCAATTATAGCATGTTAATTACATATTCACTTTCATCTGCTAGAAAATCAACAGATCTGTTGGGTCTCTTTTGATGGAAGGAAAAAAGCGCTGCACTGTAACTGAAAAGCATCTGTCAAGTGCCCTTTCTACTATCTTCTAGTCCTTACCTGTTTCGGTAAAAAGTGCTGCTCAGGTTTAATCTTTCAGAGACGTGGGGGGAGCGAAGTTGATGTTTGCATGACATACCTGAAGAGAGTGATGACTACATGAATGAATCTGTACTCACAGGATACTTAATAGACATGTTCCCCTTTTATACAACATCTGCACCAGCAACATCTGTGAGGAAATGTTAATCGCATGACATACACTCTCTTGCAGTCACTCGCTTCCTCTCCAAAGAAAGACTCTTTTTTCTGTCTATAAGTGCCTCTGATGGCCAAAACGGTGCTCTGTTTAGCGAGTGTTGTAATTTCCCCTGTCAGGGTGAAGAGGACGAGGTAGAGGGGTTTAACAAACATGCCGCCCCGTCTATCCCACGTACCCCCCTCGTCTCCGTGTCAGAGAGCGATTAACACGGAGATGGTAATGTCGCTGCCTTGCAGGACGGCAGGGCAGAACGTCTCTGCTGAGGAAGCAGCGGAGCTCAAGAACAGATACTTTTTACTGGGATATAGTGAAATATAACTGCATTTGTTTACAAAGCAATAGCTGGGAAAATAGTAAAATCAATAACCATCAGGTATTGGAAGTCAAATGGTTTTCAAAAAGGTAGGAAGCTCATATCAGAAGTGCATTTCTGGTCCCAATAATTTTATAAAATGGGGACCCTTATTTGGAATTTGACAACTGGATTATTTTCTCTCGATTTTTTTTATATATAGTTCCCACTTTTATCTCTTTGGCACCAAAGCTATTACGTAAGCTTTCAATCCAAAAGGACCGATGACTTTCCTGGAAAAGTCCTTTTCCAGGTTTTTGGACATTTCTGTTTGTTTAAAGGTTATGTAATGGAACAGCTGTATTTCTGTTTCTCTCTCTATTCCTGTTACGATGTAGTCAATTCCTGGTATGAGATATTTAACATAACAATACTGAATGGTACTATTAACATAGTGAGGAAATGTTACAAACGTTAATGTAACTAACATATTCAACAATAGTCTCAATCTTTTCATATGATCACTCATTATAAAGGTCTTTTCTCCTCCTTTTTTCAGGGTCTCGTTTTGCCCCTTGTTCCAGGTTAAATAAATACATGGTCAGTCTCAGTCTGACTCCAATATATAGAGAAATTAAGTTTGACCAGTTATTCATCAGGACATTGTCACAAACACATCTCTATTTCTTTTATGTGAGTTCTTGATGGGGAAATATCTGCACACACAGTCAGACAGTCACACAGTCACACAAACACACACACACATATGTTCAAACATGCACTCCAAGAGGGCAAACACTATCAGCCATCCTTTTAATATTTAACCAGCAGTGTCATTTAGGGTTACAAAGATACAAAAATAAACTATCATTATTATGTGCATCATTTAATCATCCAAACATAACAGTAAGTAAGAAAAATGAGATTCAAGCTACTTCAAAGCAAAAATCATTCAAACGCTGAAGCAAAACCAACTCGGATAAGGAAAAAGTCACTATACGGAAAAAAAAAACAGGAAAAAAAACACAGGCATTTTTAAGCAATTGGCATTCAGTGAAGTTTTGGAAAACACAACATGCCATTCAAAGTATAAATGCCCTCAAGACCAGAAATGGACACTGCCAATCCTAAACTGTGTCAAACACACTCTGGCTTGTTAGACTTGTAAAACCTAAAGGCTAGGAATTCTCGAGGCTGTTACATGATATACGCCGTCATAACTGTGGACACAGACAGTTAACACACACAGTCCAGCGGTTTGCTACCGTCTGCAGTCGTGGGCAGCGGTACAGAAAAAACAAATACAATTCTGCTGCCTGGTCGTCTGCAGGAGAAACAATCTCTCCACAAATCCCCAGAGACAGAAAGGAAAGAAGAGTCTGCGAGTGTGTACGAGTGCAAGGGGGGTTTGGTCGGACGGCAGGAACTAAATGGAGAAGGCGTGCTGCGGTGGCCTGTTAATGAAGGGGGGGGGGGGAGGGCTCAGAGGACCAGAGTGGGATGAGTGTGTGTCTGTGTGTGTGTTTGCATAACTATCCAGCAGCAAATCTGGCCATCCTTACACACTCACAACCAAAAGTGGACCAGTGACCTGGGAGAATGTGGATGGATCCAGGCCTGCTCTGGTAACAATGGGGGGGGCACAGTGCTGGGCCGACTGGAGACTATTTTCCACGAGATCATCCCCTGCTTACTCTCCAGAGGCCAGAGCAGGTCTTGATCAGGATTTGAACCCCCCCGCTACCAAGACCCCTTCACACTGGGAAATTCTCTGTCAGCACTTCTCACACCGTGTCTCAAATCTGACATATGCAGTAGCCTACACAATACAGTGTACTCGCCGGCATGGAGTGTGAAGTCTCATTGGATCCTAAATCAAACAGGACCATTGTAGGAACACTTTCACAGATTTGTAAATACATTGGTGGACCCTCTCTTTCTGCTACATAGCCCAGATGGCCAACGTTGTGTCCATCCTTTAACACCCAACTTTTGGATTGTTTTGAGTGCACCATCCAGGTTATTATACTCCACTGAACACACTTCAAATAGCAAGTAAGAGTTTGCAGGAGCAGTCTGTTGGAGATTGCACCTGGACATTCAATTATCTTCAAACCAACAATCCTTGAGCACTCTCACAAGCAAGACTTTCTCGACATCTTTCTTCTGGGTGTATGACAAGAAGTAGCCTGAGGAGCAACCCCTCAACATGTCAAAGACGCACTGACCTGCTCCAGTACCTTCCCATTGGGATACCATGACCTGCAAAGGTTATCCCAACTTTTTCTTTGAACAGCACCCTAATGATAGATCTAACAGCTCTAAGAAACAGAGTGATGGATGTGAGAGGACTGATTAGATCTGAGATTCAATTTGAAATTCCAACACCCAAGTGAACACTTTAAGGATGGAAGTGAGGCAGCTTGTATGTTTGGGTTTTGCTAACTTGAGTTTTGGAGGATGAGGTTCAAATGTAGCACGCAAATGTTGCATCATTGCTCACATTTCAGAGGGCGAGCAAAATACATCTGAAAGAGACATTTTAAAGCAGGGACAAACAAAACCAAATCTTTCCTAATAAATACATGATTATATCATTGGAGTTAAGTGAGGTTTTAGGACTACAATAAATGTTGTAACTAAAACCTCATCAGTTTAAAGGTAAAAACCAATGTGTATGTGTGTGTGTGTGCGTGTGTGTGTGTGTGTTTCTGTGTGTGTGTGTGTGTTTGTACATTAGATGTTCAAAGCAGTTTTTCTCTGCTGGAATTGCTCCAGTCCCGAAAGAGCAGCGGTCTCTCTCTGCTCTCTTTCACTCACACACACATACACACACACACACACACACACACACACACACACACACACACACACACACACACACACACACACACACACACACACACACACACACACACACACACACACACACACTCACACACACACACACACACACACACACACACACACACACACACACACACACACATTAAAATGCAAAAATACAGACTTAATAAAAACAGCCTTTGAAACTATCAAGACTGTGGGTGCTCACATTTTAATCACCACATTTCATTAATTCATTCCTTTTCTCCACGAGCTCTCTGTCCAATGAGCTACTGTACACCCCGCTCGAAAATTATTTTTGTGCAAGAAAAAGATTGAAGCTGTTCATTTCCTTTCTCTGAAAATTAATCACCTTTGTTTATCTTTTACTTTACAGTGTGAAAAATAAATTGCAGCCCTGAATGCGCCGAACATTTGATCAAGGCTGCATGTCTTGAGACAAAAAGGAGCTGCTTTAGCCTTGGTGCGCTGCTTTTATTTGAGAGTCAATTTTGACCCACACGGAGCGACCTCCCACCGTCCTGCCTGCCACAAACAAATTAAGGTGCACTCAAGCAACAATTGAACAAATTCATGGCAGTACACCAGGAATTCTGTTTAAAAAAAAGGTGTTTTGTTTTACCTTGAATGTCTGTGAAAGTAAAGTTTAGTGTAAAGTACGTGCTTACTGACTCGCTTTAAATGGTTGTTTCAGCACAAATTAATCATAATAAGAATAGGAATACGAATACATTGTATACATATATCACCTTTCATACATAAAATGCAACTCAAAGTGCTTTACAATAAAATTAGAGACATGAAATAAGATAGATCAATAAGAACACGTTCCCAATAAAAACAATGATTAAAACTAGAAAAGGGTATAGAGAGATCTAAAACTATCAAGAGAAAGTAGCTTGTCTGATGTGCGGAGGGAGTGTGTTCCAAAACTTTGGTGCATAGCAGCAGATTGCTGCTTCCCCAATCCTTTTTAGATCATTTTGGGGATATTAAGCAAGCCCGCTAAATATCCTAGACCTGAGGCAATGGGTAGGAACATTGTTTGATAAACAATGCTCATACATTGTTCCACGCTGGAAAGGCTATTTATCATTTGAGTTGAAGCATCAGTTTCATCTGGCGCTATGGATAGATATAGCTGAGTATCATCCGCATAATAATGATAGTACACTCTGTGATCACTAATAATCTTTCCCTGTGGTAAACTAAATAAGCAAAATTATAAAGGAACAAGAATGGAAACCTATGGAATGCCTTGTCTTGTTTTCATATTGTTATTCAGGGCGCTTGTAAGACATATCCTGTCATCACCTCTGTGGGCTGTTCGGTTACTACCAGCCAAAATGATCTTCCTCGTCGCTCAGATATTATATATTGAAGATTGCAAGCAATCCTGGGACCCACTCCCTCTTCTTCTATAGTTTAATGCTGTCATCTTCCAAAAATTAGTTTTTACACTGCTAATGATCTGACCCATGGTTCAGCTTGATCATGAACCACCTCTTTTGGCTAAACCAAATGTTGTTCCATGGTTCAAGGCACCTTTTACACCTGCTTTTTTGGTTCTGTACAAACTGAAAAGTCTGAAGGACTGGAACATACAAGGTAAGTGTCAAGGCAACTATATCTTGGAACTGCATTTTATGGGTAGGTGATATGACCCCCTGCAGAGCTTAATATGCACATACAGAGCAACATCTCCTTGTTATGTTTTCCATATTTCCCATCCTGCCATTCTTCCATCAGGGTTTTCAGCCAATAACAATAATCCAGAATGATTTAAATGTATTATTTCATGGAGATACTTAGAGATATACACAGATGGTGGCATGTTTAGTGAAGGTTTAATTAACTCCTGCTAACCCTCTTAGCAGCAAAATTGGTTTAGAAAGTTTATTGCATAAAAGTTTATCTGTAGTATAAAGACACTAAGAATAAAATCATGAAAGTGGAGTTCTATGGTCCACTGGGTAAGAATATGATGTGCTAATGCATGGCAGCTAAAGGATGAATCCATATGACCACTATACACAAGCCACAGTATATTTTTGGCATTAAGCCTTTACCCTTCACTGACTTTGGCCAAAAGTTGTGAGCACAAAGTGCTGATATTAATTTACACTGTGTGTTGTGGTTGTATATGAGCAATTAAAAATCCCAGTGGGTCCTGTAATAGGAGTCAGCTGGGGACTGGAGCACAGAGATCAGTAAACTATTAATTGGCTGTCCAACAGGTGTCTGTGTGCTGTGAGCTCCAAGTGTAAGAGTAGTGTGTGTGTGTGTGTGTGTATGTGTGTGTGTGTGTGTGTGTGTTTGTGTGTGTATGAGTGTGTGTGTGTGTGTGTGAGTGTGTGTGATAGAGACTCCAAAGTCACAAATTAATCCATTTGTTTGAGGCCTTGTAAACTGAGGTCAATTTCAACTCTATGTTGAATATGTTCCACCTGAGTGAAATATTAGTGTTTGCTTTATAAGGTCAACAAGAGACAGAGGGTGATGGGATTACTAATTACGCAAATGCTACTGAACGAATTATCACAAAACTTGGTCCAAGGGCTGGATTTATATATTATCCTTTTCTAGTCAACTCAAAGCACATAACATAACATAACTGTTTTGTCATCCACACACATTGGTACAGTAAATCTATTTGCAGCACTTTCTCTATTCATAAATCACAGACTGATGGAACAGCTGTCAGGAGCAATTTGGAATTCAGTGTCTTGCCCAAGGAAATTTCTGTACGCGGAAGGGGGTAGACTGGGATTGAACTGCTGACCCTCTGTTTAGTGGATGACCCACTCTACCCCCTGAACCACAGCTGCCAAGTGGGATGAATGATGCACTATGCTTTGGGAAGGAACCCAATCAACTTTTGTGCAGATCCAGGATTTCACTTTTGTTTAACATTGTAATTTATTACAGGTATTATTTGTGCAGATCCAAATCAAAATCAGGATGAAGTGATTTCTAATGTACTCTTCCAAGGGGACTGTTTAGGCTTTCGAGTGTTTTCATTGCCATTAATCCATTTGTCTGTTTGTCTGTTTGTCTGTTCGGAGGATTATGCAAAAAATTCTGAAATGATTTGAAACTTGGTGGAAGGGCGGTGTATGTGCTAAGGGAAAATAAAAACTTTCTTCAAGATTGTGAGATTTGGTGTTTCTCTGCATGTTTGGAAATAGTTCAAGAAATAATGTAGACATCTATATTGTATTTACTGGATATTTATATAAGATGATAATTCATTAATAACGGGAAGTGAGCTGAAATGACACTTGGATGAGACGGTCATCAGATCATTCTGCATGTTGAGCTGAGCAGACTGAACTCAGAGCCAAGACAACAGGACCGGTCGGTTTATTGGATAAAAGCTCAGCTTAATTTGATGGATGCATTACAAATACCACAAATGGGCAGTCGAGCCAATATACCATATATGGCTTTGGGGGTTGTGGCCTCAGTGACCCTGCCATTGATTGGATGGATTCATACCTAGCCAAAACAATCCAGATCAAGGGAATTTAAATGTGGTTTCATGAGGGGACTGTAGGACGTTGGCAGGGGTATGCACTGCTGCTTCTAGTGGGGGTTTTTTCAGCAGGATTCCACAAAAACTACTAAAATGATTTTTTTCAAACTTGTCTGAAGGGTTTGTTATGGTCCAGTCCATCACAGTTAAAGTAGAGACAGAGATCTACAGTTTTCTGTGTGCCTCTTAAAAATATGAGTCTTACACCACTTTAAATCTCTTGGCCAACAGAGTTGGACTTTTAAGTTTGGCCGGATTACTTCATACTAATTTGTGAGCAAAAGTCAAATCTAATGTATCAACTTCTGAAAGCAGTTTTAAGTGGAGGAAGATATTTCAATACATGTTTGGCCCCCTGAAGTTATAAGAGCAAGACAGCGAGAAACTTTTCCAAGTCGGAAGCAAAAGATGTGACACATAAAATATTAAAATCTCTGGAGAGTCACAGTGAAGTGTCTTCTTCAATTAGACTACAAGTCCTCAGATCCTTTTCTTACACAAAATGCCTCCGATTTATGGTCTGAGACACTGAAGATGACACAGAAACAATTCTCTACTACAACTAATCCTTCTTAAGGACTAATGAAGTTTATTTATGATGCATATTTCCTATAATAAAACTGGTAGTGATAGTATATACACTCTGAATTTCAAAATTGTTCTTTTGTATGTATCTATCGATCTATCTGTCTATGTATCTATCTATTTAGAGTCAGAATCAGAATTGGATTTTATTGCCATGCAGGTTTACACATACAAGGAATTTGCTGTGGTGTATTATGTGCAAGTATAAATATGAAAAAATAAAAAAATAAGAAATTGAAACTGCCAGTGAGTGAAAACTATAAGGATAACAACAACAGACGTGAATATGGAGCAGGAGGAAAGTGAAAGTTGAAGAGTATAGAAACTGAGAAAAGCTGAAAACTCTAACCAAAACAATATCAAAGGAACCTGTGTTTTTAGACCCTCTGTTTAGTTCTCCTCTGCGTCCATACATATTTCATCGGGCCTCAACAAAGCGAGGCAGGAGCATATTCTATCACAAAGGCCTCTGAACAGGGTCCCACGTGAATGCTGGACAACACACGCGCGTGCACACAAAGCTGCTCAATTGTCCCAACACTGGGTGTAAGATTGTAACAAGTCCAGGCTCAGCGTGTGCCCTTAGGGTGTAAAAGAAGCTACAGAGAGAGTGAGAAGGCCCTCAATTGTCTCTCCAAGGAGTGGAAGGCTTATGGTGAGAAAAAACCCTGAGAGTGTTTTCATCAGAGAGATGACAATACGAAGGACAAGTTTCGCAGACAAGCCCTCACATGTTGCTTCTGATCACCTTCTGCATCTTGTCTCAGTCACTTGTGAGCTAACATGTCGCACTGAAAATCTCCTTTTTTCAAAGCTATTGTGCATCAAGTTCTCGCCGTGAAAAGCTGACAGGTTTTTCTAATGTGCATAGCAGCATTGTGCACTGTTACTCCTCCCGACGAGAATCAATTTTTCAGGGGAAAATGGAGGCTAAAATGGCAAATGCCCTGGTTCTCTCAGGCTCTTAGCCTCTTTCTTTCTTTCTTTCTTTCTTTCTTTCAAAGGCTCCTCTCATTCCTTTGCCTGCATTTGTGACAGGACAGATGTGACAGTGTAGGTCCTCGAAAGAGAGCCTCAGGTCATTGGGGCCTTCTGTGGGACTTTAGCTGCATGGACCCTGACCCTGTTTGGCTGCTCTACCAGTTGTTCAGCACGGCTCTGTGTGACCACAATAGAGATAAGCACAAGTTGAACCTCAGACTCTTTTGCAATGGAGTTAGACTGTGGCTATACCTATCATTTATCTGGCTTTTGAAATAAGTAAGTGTGCTTGATGCAGAGAATCCACAATTTCTTAGAGTGTTGGCCACTTGGGGCAGCAGAAAAAGGTTGTGTAACCATGTCATTGCTTGTGTAAATATAGATATAAGTAGATATAATAATATAATTAACAGAAAGTTGATAATTTCCACATCCAACAGTTGTTGAGCAACATTATAATTTATCTAGAGTTGTGTTTCTGTCCATCTGGTGAATGTTAAGTCTAATACTCTCTCCCTTACCCCTGTTTTGCCGAGGGACATGTCCAGCTCCTCAGCTGCTAGGAGATATTTGATGCTGTAAACAGCTGCTTGCTGCTGAACATGATGCAACGAGAGGAGCAGAGTTAAAGACAGACCGCACACTTAAATGTGTTCTTTTGAGTTTTAAACTAAATTACATCACAGTTCTTTGATGGAATACATCACTGCTGGGTTTAAATATCACATTTATTACCAAATTGGTTGAACACGGCTTCTAAGGCCACCTAGTGTTTAAACTGATGTTGGACCTTGCAGTGCCAATGCTTCAATCAACTGTGTATGACATGACATTTATAGGCGTGCCAGCCTTTACATCACAAAAGCCATGAATATAAGACTCCAAAATAAGATTTTTTTATTAAGTTTGATTTAATATAACTGATGGTTCAGAATGAACTCTCTGTAGTGCACAACAGTCCCCTTTGATTCAATCAAGCTGCACCATCAGTTAACTGGATGTGCCTGATGTTTTCATCAGATCCATTGTTATTTTTGTGTGATCGTGCTTACAAACAAACCAGGAAACAGATGGACAGGAGAGAAACATATTCTCCATATATAAGCCAATATTCAGCTTTCACTGTGCCTGGAATCTACCTACAGCCTTTATTATTAAAGGACCCATATTATGCCCATTTTACCACAGTTGATATGGTTCCTTGGGGTCTTAATGAAATGTCTGTAAAATAGTTTGGTCAAAATACCACAAGGATTATTTAAAACAGCACCCTTTTTACCCTGTCTAAAACAGCCCTCCTCATATTGATTGATTGGTGGGTGGTCCAAGGCCATGTAGCTAGACTCCCTACATTGGCATGGTTGGAAAATGACGTATTTTTGGGTCGTAATCCCATTCGACGCACTCTCGCGTATCGTTTCTGACATAGAGGAACCACAACAAATCGCGGGAGTTGTTTTTTTCCAGAGATTTTGGGAAGGAAGATACCCAAATTAACGTGTAGAAGCACTACAAAAGTGGAATTTTCAGAATATGTCCCCTGTAAATGATTTCTAATATTGTAATGGGAGCAAGTTAGTTATTACCATCATCATCAGTACTATTCAATTCAACAAATCCCTAAAACGTTTGTTCAATCAAATTCTTAATGCGTTCCAAGGTTTTGCCCAAAGTTTTCAAGGGAAATCCACATGTTCTCATGGAACATTTAAAAAGGCTTCCTAAGGCAGTAATTGATGATGAAACACACTGAGCTTTAGATGGATGATTGCCTTTATTCCATGTATGGCATACAATAATGGTAATTCTATTTAAATAAAATGCAACTTCATATTCAAACCAAAGACTTTATAAAAAAAGATTCATTTTCGAGTAGCAAATATGTCAGAATAGAGATTATGGAAAATTAAGTTCAACATTCCATTCAAAGCTCTTTATGAAACAATATATTCCACGCCAGGACAAATAGATCATGCTTCAGTTAAAAAATTAAATACTAATAGTGCCTTGTCAATTAATATACACAGATAACATACATAGTGAAAACACATAATAGTTCTAACTGTAATAATTTAGTTTTTAAGAGTTGACTGAATAAAGTGGCGGCTGATTGAAAACATGTTTTTTAAAAACCTGCTTATGAAGAGTTGAGAGGAAATAGTTCGGAACAACACCATCAATGGTTAATGCTTCAGACGATGGACGGAGGCATGTTACTGTATCATCCACTTCGCTAAGTCAACATCGTCCCCTGTTCTCAGATAGTTGAAATACTTCGGATACAACATCGTCAGACAAGAACAAAAACATTCCACAGTGGTAACAGGTAAAGTGTTTCACTCACAACAGCTTATACGTTCCTTTTCAAAGAGTAGCACCCACTCATACACAATAATTAATGAATAACCACTATCAAAAACATAACTACTGAACTCGCACACATTCCTTGGATTTGATGTCGTCACTGAGTTGCACTCGGCTGAACGTGAATGTACATTTACAGATCTGCATCCGTTCAAGCTGACATGCTGCAGCTCCGCTCCGTTTACCCAATTCCAAACGGGTCCAGGAGAAAATTTTAGGGAAAAACTAATTCTCACTCAGAATGTTTTGGAGTCAACCTGCTCTTTAGTCGTCTCTGTGATATGAAACATTATGTGTACATGATCTGGTGCACGAGCTCAGCACTCTGCTCTCTGTGTTCGGTGTGCAGGCCATCATACAAAGCTCTCCTCCATGTTAGAACACAGCAGGAAGGAGTCGACCAGCCGCGGTTTGATGAGCTGCTGGTGGTCCGCTGCCTCGATGCTGTCTGGACACCCTGCTGCCAGTCTCCTCAGGGCAGCCTGGAGACACACACACACACACACGTCAGTACTAGTGCAGAACGACAAAAAAAACACAGACATACACAGTATGCGTTTCACAGGATTGCTGTGTGCAAACATTAACTCATTTAGAAACATATGCAATCGCATATTATTTACAACCCTGGAGATAGAACTGTAACTGTAGAGGTTTTATATGTTATAATCTAAAATTATCCTTTATTTTAGCAGCAAACAACCAACTAGTAATACTGTTCTACCTGATGAAACTAAAAATGAGTTCAGTCCTATTTGACCAGAAGCTCTGTAATGCAGCGGGATTTTTTTCTAAAGCAGACGAGTAGCGTGTGTGACGTCTCAGGCGCATTCAGTCAGGAGAACCTCCAACATTTACATTTAAGATTACAAACGATCTGTGACAGCGCCGTGTCCTTTGAAGATGAAAATTCAACACCTACAAGTGTACTACTTAACCCTTGGCTAGAAGGATAAAATAGAATCCCATTAATTTGAATGGACTGACAAGTGTGGTTACAGTGAAGACGAGGACATCGCTCAGCGCGGCGAGGCAGCCCAATTAAGCTCCCGACCATTATGCGCTCCGCATCCCCTCAACGGGCTTAAGAACTGGTTTTAATAATCATGATCAGATTGAAGGAATTATACGTGCGAGCAGGGATATTATTCATGATATGTACATATTTAAACATACGACATTTGAGATGATGTGAATCAGTCAGCTTTCTCAACGTAGCTTAAAGATACTGAGGTTGTGATATATATTCTTTCACTTTCCTAATGTTACCCTGTGGAGGTAATTAAATTGGACAGTCAATTGCTGCACTGATGTTACACATGCAGGCCTTTGGTATGATGCCCTCAGTTTGTTCTATTGAAGTCGGGGCAGCGCAGCACAGTTGAACATGTTGATTCAGCGGTACAACTGAAATAGACAGTTTGAATGTTTAAATTACACATTTGTATTCTGGACATGGAGTTATTTATACATATCTGAGGGTCTGCGAATACACAAGCATATGGACACACACACTGTACACCCACCAGGCAGGCGACCAGCACTGAGTCGCTGTTATTTCTCTCAGTAGGGGAACGACACAGCTCAATGAGAAGAGGAACCGCTGAGACAAGAGGGAAAAATGTTCAGTTAAAATCTTGTCACCTTCTCAGATATTGATGTCAAATGAATGTGCAAAGCAGTTCTACTTGTTGCCAGGAGGTATTCACTGTGTGTAATTGTGTACGTTTTCAGGTGCATTCAAGTTCTGTGGTATTATTTGCTTTTACGTTATTTTCTTAATTAAAGAAGAGTCACTCTTTTCATGTATAACTCGTTATGGATGAAGTATGTGAATCTCTGCGGATAAAATTATGAGGTTTCATCAAGTATTTATAAAGAGCTGCTTCCCAGGAGACGATAAGGTATGCAGGGGAATGGACATACAGTACATACAGTATGCACAGTATGCACAGTATGCACAGTATGCTCAATATGTCGGTGATCAGATACAGACCTCACCGGCCCGTGAAATTATTCTGAAAGTTAGGTAAATAAATATTAATACTATTCATAATATTAATATTAATAAGTAAGCCAATTGTAAATCTTCAAGGGAAGCTTTACCATTAGAATCAGAGAATCCTGTCTACTTGGTAATTTTGTATATTTAGCCTCACTTCTTACAAACAGAGCACTTTTCCAGGCGCCATTCAATATCCACCTTTATCATAATTATGCTCATTGATCCTTTTGCCCTCTCCTTGGTCAGACTTTCGAGCATCCCAATAAATAATTTCTTCCTCAATTAAAATTAACTGTTTTATGATACATTTCCCTTGTTTTGTCTCTCATATCTGTAAGCTTAATTCTTTATGGACCCCAGACCATAATTTAATAGATACAATTAAAGTCATATAATACAAATCATGCAAACCAAAATGTAATTAACAGTGCCAAAGACATATAAAAATATTTGTTAGAATTGAATTTTGCATACAGTATGTTGTGCTCATCCTTCACAATTAACATTAGTTTTCTGCATTGCTCTTTATTTCGTACTTATTACTTGTATATAAAACTAAAAAGCTGCAGTACCTTTCAGATGGATGGCTGTTTGGGCCACATCAGGGTCTCTGCTAAGACGGGCCAGAGTGACGGCAGCTTTCTGCTGGACTCGCTCGCAGGCGGCGCCCTCTGATGGACTGGAGGAGGATGGTTTCTCTCCCAGCAGCAGCAGCAACCGCTCTGTTCCTAAAACATCATAATGCACAATAAAGATTAGCTAAGCAAGAAACCAAAGAGACAAGGATATCAGGAAGGCGAGAGAGGACAAGAGGTACAACAAACAGTCAGAGTGGAACACAATACCATAGGACCACATTTTAGATTAGCGTTACAATTGAAGTCAGCTAAAATCTAGCTTTTTTGTAAGTAAGCAGCATAACACAAAAACGACCAGACAGATTACCATCAAACCTGGGGTAAGGGTGGTATCGGTCAGGGAAGAACTTTTTTCGAAGTTTTACACAATAATGAATGGATTATTTTGATGAAAGAAAAAATTATCCTTTTTTTTTTTTGCAGGACTGATATTTCTGAATGTGAAATTTGGTGTAGATCTAAATGAAAAAATGGATCTAGTGTATTTAAATGTGACTGTTGGGCCTTGGTGTCATTCTAGCTCACTTAAATTTGGTTCAAACATTTTATTTTTAATTGCTGATACAAAGATAATAACAAACTGATATTTAATTAAATTGTGCAGAATATTAAAATAATTTACAGTACATAATATGAATAGTATTCTTATCTGTTCATTACATACACTGTATTTGGAAATACTAACTGACTGACAAGATGTAAGAATAGTAATGATACAGGCACAATACTCAATGACCCAGACTCACACTGAACACATATCTATCTTCTATGTATATGAAATGGTATAAAAGCAGAAGATATAAATTGTTAACTTGAAGAAAGCAAATACATAATGATTATGAACTTGCTCATTGGTTGACGTATCATTTTAACACTGCTTCACAGTTGTTGCTTGGTGCTTCCATCTTGAGGATTAAAGATGAATTACACAAACTTTTTTCACTCGTCCTCACCGAATGGCTGTTCATGAGCAGTTCAGTTTATTATCATGTATTTGAAAAATGTTGCCTCAAATAAGGAACTGTTATGTTACATTCCCCTTAACATTTTAGTTGCAAACCTATGTACCTTGCTCCTGCAGGACTTCAGCAGCACACTGCTCTAAAACTGAGAGGTTCGCCAAGATGGTCACCACCTTAGATTGAAACAGCAGTGAATACAAAATAACATGATGACATATACACACACAGACGCCATTGAAAATTCATGATGTTTTGTCTCACAGCAGTTTACATGTACATTTAATTTTAAATAAAATCGTGACATACTGCAGATTTGCTCATGGAAACCACTAACTTGAGTTCCTCCACACTCACTGTCCCTATAAGCAATAAAGAAATACAAGCTGAATGCATATTTGCACCTGGTCTTTGGAGTAGGGTGTGTCAACCCTCTGTCTGTCGTTGCAGGCCTGCAGCAGGATGTGGACGGCGTTGAGCTGCAGGAGAATCTCACAGGCCATGCTGTCAAAGAAGGTGATGTTGGCCAAGGCTGCAGACGCAAGGAGGAACACCTCACCACAGGAGGCGCTCTCACACAACTCTGAGGGAATAAATAGTCACAGTTCAACCAAAAACAGTAACAAATGTAATTCCAGGGGAAAACTTGAAACAACAGCCTCAGCCTTGAGGTGTACCGCCTGAGTGCAGTAGTCGTTACATCAGTTTGAGGCTGCTTACTCATTGTAAGAAAATTGTTAATTGTACTTATATTATTACAGAATATCAGATTCAAGGCAAATACCCAGTTTTTTTGGTTTTAGCTAGGTAAATGTTCCTTCTTGTAGTAAATCCTGTGTTTATGTATTGAGTTTTTAATTTAAGGATCACCACCCCCTGATAGTCTATTCTGTTTACTCTGCTCTCATTGATAGGACTGAGTTGGATCATTGACTGTATATGACATGTCTCTGTTTCCTCCCAGTTTCCAGAAATGAAACCACAATATCCCGCAGAATGCATCTGTCTGGTGCATTTGGAGCCAGAGTCGCATGGAAATAATATTTTAAACGTTTCTCAATATAATACAATTTATCAGCACCACAAACTAGCGGCTTGAATTCGACTGCATTCGTTTTAGATACGTGTACCTAATAAACTGACATCTGGGTACATATGAAATACGTGCTCTGAACCTCTGTTATTATGCACTCAAATAAAATATTCCCACACTAAATCCCTACTAATGATAAGGCTGCGATAAAAATTATAAATAAATAATTTAACAACCCTATCATTTTATTTCCTACACAATTAAATCTCAATGATGGTTCTTTTTTTTGTCAAAGTCAATGGTCAGCTGTGACATCATCAGTGCCAAGTCCACTCACTGATGAGCGAGGTGACGATGTCGTGCATGCTCTCCAGGAAGCTGGCGAGGTGCTGCGTGGACGTGTGGTGAGGCGAGGTGATCTGAGCCACAACCGCCGCCGCCTCGGCCCGGGCTGCTTCCACGCTGCTGTCATCGGTCAAGATGTCCGCCAGGCACAGGATCCCATCCACCTGCAAATTAGATAAATACACATTAGGCCCCACATCATCATTTACCATGATCTGTTATGTTTGAACAGTCAACTTGTGAAACTTTGACCCTTATCAGCCCATCTTGATTTAATTACAAGTTAGCTGTAACTTTTGTGTCTGATTATTCTCTTGAGATATGTTGAACAATACTAGGCATCAGTCTTCTCTAGTGTGTGTGATATATGTGGAAGGTAAAGTTACTTCTTCTTTACATATTTACTAAAAAGTTAAAAGCAAAAAAAACGATTTGTTTCTGATGTTTTTTTGTCAGGACACTTAAGTCCCTGAGCTCATCCCCACCAATGACGTCACCTCAGACAACCTGCTGCAAAACATTTTACTGAGCAGGAACACTGTGGTGGATATAGGATTTTTCTGAATCAGGGGCCATAACGGGGCCACAATTTACACAGAGGGGCCAATTAAATGACCAAATCCATATACAGTTCCTGATTCAGCAGGGTGCACATTTAAGTCATTCCTTTGAGCAAAGCCACACATAATTGAATATATTTGGAAATTTGTTCCTCGATCAAGCACATTGTGTTTTTTAATGTGAGTTGTCTGACCGAAATCACAAAAAATAAGCCAAACCGGAGAAAGCTCTTTGTAAGCACTGTTGTAAACAGACTAAATAAGCTCAAAAAAACTATAATGAGAGACAGATCATGGAGTTGGAGTTGGACATGAGTGGAGGGTGTACGGAATATATGACTATACATGACATCAGTGCCTGTCTAAACTATTGAGCCTCCATTTATGTCTGATGTCTGTACTAGTTGGAAATTTCTATATTGTGAGAAATTAAATGAAAGCCACAAGTTGCCAGGGTGGTGAAACTTTATTAATATATCACCATACATTAGTATTTGAGTGCATATGGGTGTCAATTAATCACCAAGACCATGATTGCATTTTAATCCCCACTACACCAGAGCCAGTGTTGTGTATGCTTATATATGTTTTTTGCCAACATGGACATATGTTCTTTGGTGTGAATGTGCGCATATTTGGCTCGGATGGAAGAGTGGGTCATCCACCAGCCGACGGTTTGATCCCAGTCTCTATGAGTGTCCTTAGAGAAGTGTTCCCTGATGGTTGTTCTGCCATTGTGTGATTGATGTGTTAAAGAGAAAGTTCTGCTCATACTTGCACTGTATGAATGTGTGTGTGTGTGAATGGGTGAAGGGCTAAAGTGTACTGTGAAGTACTTTGAGTGATCATTGACAATATAAGACTATAGCATATATATATATATATTAAGTATATATATATATATATAGTAAATGGTTTTACTATATACAATTATAGGCCATTTACCATGAATAGTGGGTCTTCTAGCCAGCATCATTGTGTTTAATCATTGTGATCATCTAAGTGATTTGATATTCATGTATCAACGCTTCATAAAATGATGGAGCTGTAGAGCAGATATTTATCCACTTGGGGACAGTGTTGCACAGTTCATACCATCTTTCTCGCTGCTGTTGTTTGTGACCCTGCACCATGAGCAAGTCTTGCATTAATGCATTAGTGTGAAAATCAGCACATACTTTGGAAATGCTCCAACAATTAAAATTCATAAACTATCATAAACTGCAGGGTGGTGATCTCAGGCGATTGAAATGCATCACCCACTGCATGACATTCATTTTTATACCACTGACTTCTCCTCTCATTGTCATTATTGATATCATTTAGTAATGAGTACATTAATACCTCTGGTGCTCTGTCACCACCAGCCAACTCAGCTGAAACATAAAAGTTTAGAGACAAACATGGGTCAGCTCTCAGCTGCCACACCTAACAGTCTTAGAGTAGAGTGTAAATCTGAAATGTCCTTGAGAGGCAATTCGTTCTTTGGTCAACAGTCGTCATATAGTATAAGAAATAATGATAGGTATCTATCTACTAATTTCACAACTGTTTTAGCAATTTGTTTACAAAGTGAAAACACAATGTATGTTTCATTGCTGTAGTGCTTTAAATTGAAAGAATTAGAAACCTTTTTTTGTAAAGTTGTAAACATGGGTTTGAAGTTTGTGTCTCTTGCTGGGCAGACCTTTGAAATTTATATATGAGCCCAACACGTGAACAGTAATAAATCAAATTCAGTTAAATGTTATGAAAGTTTTTGAGGGTAAAATCATCCTTCCAGATAAACCAGGTAGGATAAACGCAAAGTTTTGGTAACTTCTTTCTGTACCATAGACTGTTTAGTAAAATTAAATAAAGACATGGAATAATTCTGAAGTAGCTCTGGAAGGTACAAAGGATAATCTCTATCTGTCGGTGCTTCCTTTAAGTAGAATAAAGCTTCCCCCTGACAGGAGCATCTGAAACTCTATATTTAAGGTCCTATACCTGCTGATGGGCACCAAGCTTCACAGGGTAATTCCCTGTTTAAGTCTGTGTGGACGTCATTGGTACTATGACAGCACAACCCACTGACGTTGAACAATCCACTCTTCACCCCCTCCCCTCTTTCCCTCTTTCCCTCTTTCCCAAAAATAGAATGTTTCCTATACCTTGCCATTCACATCACAACGGATGTATCTCATTCAGTTTTCGTCAGAAATAACTTTTCTGCACTTTTGAGAGTCAAGAACCAAAGTGCAGGATCTTAAACATAGCCACATAATGAAAATCTGTAACTTTTCCTCTACGTCAACTGAGATTTACTCCATTTATACACAATATGCTGTCATGAATTTTGTTAATATTGTTATTTTGTTGATTTGCTCTGTAACACTCTCTGTTTTTCACCACTCTTGTCGAGGGTTAAAGACAGAAAATGTTCCAACTTGTCAGGCCATAGCAGTCAAATTGGGATTTGTGAATACAGGCTTTTACCAATTGAAATGAATGATTTAATGACTCAGAGACAGCGTGTGTCGCACTCTGATACAACATCCATCCTCTATATCATGTGGGGGTTATTTTTCTTTGTGCATGTCGCTTATAATCAATACTTTCCCCATTCACCATGTTCAGATTGCTTAATGTTCCTGCGGGGAATTAAAGCTAAGTAGTGTGCTGCATCTTTACCAGTGAGCAGTGCTGGTGCACACCAGCCCCTTCAACAGTGACAGTTGTGTTTCTCAAGCCTGAGCGGCCGCCGGTGAGCGCTTGGTAGCGCAGACTTGCCTGACAGCCTCTCCCCCGGGGACAGGGCTGCTAATCTGGGGCGGACTTTGGTTCCTGTTTAAAAACTTTTCACACTTGGATGATTCATGCCGTCCCAGCTGCTCTATATGCGAACACAGATACCGCTGTGGCATCATTATTCGCTGGAATCAGGTTATATTTGTCTCTCTGTAAACGCTTGCTTGACACAGGTGCGTCTGTTGTTTATTTTGGTTGAATTCTCAAAAGGGAACAGACGAGGACAAACAAAGAAGGCTGTATCATTAGTTCTCTCTCTCTCTGTCTCTCCCTGCCTCACCCCTTTTTTTTCTCCTCCCTCCACGTACACAAACACAGCGAGGAGTCATACAGGTCTAAACGGTCAGCTCAGCGGTCAGGAGGTCTGGTTTAATAATGTCCTCTCTGCATACCGGAGCCTCACTGTAAACCATGACTCATCTGTGTGTACTGTAGAATTCTGTCAGCAGGGAGAGAACAACACGTTTTCCTCACACACCATGACGTGTATTTTCTCACTGCCTCCCATCCTGAAATTATATACAGTGAGATTTTAATGGTGGTTCACGAACCCTGAGGTGACTGGATTGGGTGAAGTCATCCATTCAAATAAACAGACAGCTGGAAAACTCAGCTGCCGCAGTTGGAAGTTTCTCAAAAACAGAGGTAAAGTAATAAACCCATACAGCCTGTGTGAGTCAATGTTTGTCTCCTTATAAAAGAGATAAGTGATCAATTATTCATTATGAGGAGACACAAACAAACAAAAGTTTTAAATTTGGCAAGAAGATTCTGCACTGCATTTTATAACCAGGAGTAACTGGTAAGATCACCTGCAGCATGTGTGTGTTTTAGTACAGATGAAATGACCACAGAGGATGCGTCCTCCTGCAGTAATCAGAGGAGGTTTAAGAAACGTGTACTTACTTTACCATCAGCTGCACTGGCACAGGTTGTCTGCCTGCTAATTCCACAAACATCAGTCTGTCTGTTATTCTGTCTGTTAGTCTGTCTGTGTATGGAACATGTATCTCATAATCTGTCCCTCTAATCAGTTTAACACTTGCCGTGACTCTTGTGAATTGCCAGGGGTAGTGCAGGGCCGAGTGTGATGCGATTTAGACGCATGATACGTTTAAATATTCTCAAAAATGTAATAAACAGTAGCAGTCAGTGGGGGCGGGGCAGTGTACCTCCAGTTGATCATGTCTTCATCTTTGTCCTCTGATAAACAACAACAACAACAGGCAGTAACTGAAACTAACTGTGGGTCACAGACATTCATGGGAGTCGGTAGTGACGATCTCCGTAAGTGCAACAGCATTCATAACAACACTTCCTCTATAGCAAGTCGTCTTCAGAGTAAAAGTGCAATGTTCATTTTATTACTGAAATGTTTAAGTTGAATTATAGAGTTTTTATTCTGAAAAGTTAGGAACTTATGTCTGAAGTTGGTGTCGTTCGCTTAACAGACTTCTGAAATAGCCGACATGTAATGTATGAATAAATAACAGGAGATAAGCCAATCAAATCAACGTATATATAAACCATATACGTGATGAGTAATAAGCAGAATTCTGCTTCATTTTTTGACTATACATTGACTATAAAATCCCCTATAGTCAATGTTAAAGCTTGTAGGATTTATTTAAAAATAAAGCTATTTTTCTTTTCCAGTTAATTCTTTCATCCAGCTGTCGATTCCACGGTCACACACTTTGTTTCCCCCCCCCCCCCCCCCCCCCCCCCCCTCCTGCTGCTGCTTCCATCATTGGCACACATTCGACTGGGAAAACCAACCTAGCTTCCCGTATCCTAGCATGAGTGAGAGCGGGCCTGAGTATGTGCGAGACAGAGTATACTGTGCTGCTGGGAAGAGGAACAACTGCCTGTCTGAGCTACAACTTTCAGCTGATTAGTGTAAATATAATCAGTCTGGACCGGAGGTAGCCAAGGTATTTTACTGGAAGTACTGTACTTACTTTTGATTAATGTCATCTCTCACTTTCTCTCTACCCCCCCCCCCCCCCCCAATACATATCCAAATGCCTTTTTTTTCTATGACAAGAATACTTGGATTAGTGCTCATGTACTCCCTTTACTCCCACTGCTTGTATTCCCTTTCTATTTCAATTGATTTCTCACATCTGGCCACGAACCTCACATGACAACTTGCCTTTAAGGCCAAGCATGGCTCATCTATCAGTGATCTACTGGATTGTCCATAAAATAATTATGTAATAAGCAGTTTTTACACAGTGCGTTAAGGTTTTAGGTATACTTTAAAACTTTGCTATAACCTACCTTGTCGAGCTGGTTGATGCCCTCCTCCACGCAGCAGATGGAGGCCACAGTTCTCAGAGCGTGAGCATAGAGGTCTTTAAAGCGGTCCTGCCTGCAGATCTTAAACAGGGCCACCACAGCTCCTTCCTGTGGAGGGACAAAATCCAATGTTATGTTTAATCCTTTGGAAATTAGGAACTAATCTATAGACATCATGCAACATTTTGAGGTTAAGGTGACTTTATACAGGTAAATCCAGCCAGATCCGTGGTTTACCATCAGTTCCTTTTAATTGTGAAACGACAATTTTCTTTTGTCAATACATGGTTTAATGTGAATATGGATATGATGCAGTACAGATGAATTATGTTTTGCTTTCAGTCTTATTGAATGTGGTTTACCTCACCCATAAATGTCCATTGTTCTCACAAGCCTTATGTGATTAACCTTACTTGATTTGTCTTCCCCTTTATGAGTAAATACACAAAACATATCGACAGGTTTAATGTCCTGTTTTTATAAGGTAAATTCTTTCTTTTTTATTCCAGCAGGGACACAGTGAGAAACTATACCAGACTTGAAGTGACTGCCTCTTTTTTAGTTTTTTTGTATTTCACTTTAGTCCATTTCATAAGGTTAAGGAATATGTTTGGATTTGGCTGTCCACTAAGAATGGAAGGCAATGCAAAACCTTAATAAGGATACCTACATGCAAACATGTGGCAAAGTTTGTTTATTAGGATAACGTGTTTAACTGCATCATCTGGTTTTCAAGAGTGTGTGTGTGTGTGTGTGTGTGTGTGTGTGTGTGTGTGTGTGTGTGTGACTTTAAATTAATATAAAAACTAAGTTAATCAAAGCTATAATAATTTGCTGGGCAGTGCTGTATTTCTTCAGCACAGGCAGGTTGGAGTTAAGTGTGTGTTAATCCAGTCCCGCTGTTTAACAATCACACAGCATTAAACGTTGAGGTTCCCAAATTTCCCTGTTGCTGCTCTACTTTCCTTCAGCAGCATTGTTCGCTTGACTTCAATTTGTGGTTGCTACCTCAGCTTGATACAACCTGGCTCACAGCTCGCGACACCCACCGTTTACATGCCCCAAAACAGGTCACATATCCCTGACACCTGTACGGGCAATGTGTGTATCATATTCATACTTGATGTTTTGTCTCCTGAGTTGCTGTTGCATAAGCAGGTTTTAGATTTGTTTATTTGTCTACTACAGGAGTTCCCAAACTTTCCAGCCCCGACCCCCAGAGTTATTCTGCCAGTGACGTCAGAGAAATTGTTCACAAAAAAGAAATCTCCTCTGTGCAAATGGTGCACTGTATCATGCTCTAAATCTACCTCCTGCAACTGATGCTATAACTGATATGTCAGAGTCATCAGGTTGATGAAATGTCGAACAATGTGCATGGTTTTATCTTAAGTTGACCTATTATTATTATTATTATTGTAACGTAAATTACACTTTTTTTAAATTGCCCCCCCCCCCCCCCCCCCCCTCTATGTCACGCGACCCCATCAAGGTGTCTCCGAGTTTGGGAGCTTTTGGTTTAGTGTACAGTTTTCACTGCAGTTAATTCTGTCTATGTCTCAGGAGCATAATTAAAGGACATGAAGGTGTTTAGGTCTTGAACACAACTTTCATTTAAACTTCAACTTCTCGTAAACTTTCGAAGGCCTGACATTAGGATTCATGCCACCAAATGATCCACATCACAATGTGCTCTGGTCTTGAGGCACACGTGATTGTACACAATTATGGATCAAATTGCTTCATGCTAGACTGTGTCGTGACATTCATCAGGTCCCACAGATCTAAGCCAATAGCAGCATGGTGGTTTTAAAGAGCCCAGGGGACCCGAAATGACCGATGGATTTGGCCGGCTTTACGCAGCGAGCCTGCCAACCCCAGAGCCTATCAAATGGCTCAAGCAATTTATCATGACGGATAAAAACGGCCAAAATATACACATTTCATGAATGGAAAACATTGAGTAGGAAAAAAGATGATTTGCTAGCCGTAATAGCTGAGCATTTTCTATTTTCTGCTGGATTATGCTGGTGTAAACAAACAAAAATAGCTCTTGTATTGGCTCCATGTCTACGCTAACGCATCCCTCTGACAAAAAAACACTTGCAGGTATTGAAATCTATTCACTGTGCAGAATTACCAGGAGGAAGACGAAGCCGATAACTACCACCATTATCCTAATAAGGCCATTATACTGGGCTGGTATGTCTCATGCTCTGCGAAGGCCATGCTGCCGGGGCTTGGAGTGGCTAATCATTGTGCTCTCTAGCCTGACCGCGCCTCCCTGTTCACTGCCTACACAATATTGGCCCGGCTAACCAGGAAGAACTGCCAACACGGACGGACACTTTTCAGTGAACCTCCGGAGAGAGAGTGACGAAGAGACTGTTGATCCTGATGTTTCATGTGACGCAAATGTTGCTTTAGCTTTTAAAAATAAGTGAGTCTGTGGAGAAGCTCAGAATGAACTGATACATTTTTTAAACCTGGTCATTTTGTTCAAAATATATATTAATACTTAATAATATTAACAATTTGAACATTTGATGCAGCTAAAAACTGCCAATGGGTATAAGAGATTTAAAGAAATACACATGACAGTAGCACCACCATGTACAACTGGACACTTTTGCATTTGTCTAATTTAAGCATTCTGCACTTTCATTATATCCTTCCATCATTGTCAAAATACTAATCAAATAAATTGGACAACCTTTACAGAGTCACGTTCAAGCTTTTGACGATGTAATATTTCATGTATTATTTTCCACACTTAATTTTAAACTAAAACATTTTATCAACTCTGGGATGGACTACCATGAACTTTGGTGCAGATGTCCCTATAGTGCACAGAGCATGGTTTCTTCACATATTCCCCTGACCTTTCCTCTCCCGTCAACATGAGGTTCACATTTGTGGTTTGGAGTGAATTACTGTGGACAGCTGTTGGATGGATTGCCATGAAATGTGGTAGACACATTCTTGTTTCTCGTAGGATGAGTTGTAATAATTTGAGGGATGTTGACTTTTCATCTCAGGCCAATATACTTTGGTTTAGGACAAAACAACACCTAGCTGCAAAAAATAAACCATTTTCACACACATCCACACCCAATTCGCAAGATATTTTCATGAGTTTTTTACATGAAGAATGCAGGAGGAGAGAGTCAGATGGGTTCACATCAGGAACATGTCCAGCATATTCTGGCAAGGGGTGGGGTAGAGCCAAAGGCAGAACATAATGTTTAAATTCCACTGTGGAAACCAGCACATCAACACTGGGGTCAGTCCTCAACATCAAAAGCTCTTCAATGTGGTTAAATCTCGTTGATTTTCCAAGTTGACATCTTCATTAGCATCTTATACATGTGTGGCATTTGTATTCCTTTTGTTTTTTTCCCGTTTTCCATCACCTGTTGGAAAAATCTTCAACACGCCCACTGGATATTAAGCTGGGGGGGCTGGCAGGAATAGTTCTGGCGAATGTCCATAGCAAATGACTCGGACAATTGTGTTCTCGCATACAGGGCCTTTGGAGACGTCTCGAAAGATGTCTGGAGGTATTCCAATCAGCCTAAGTTGTACTGTGCTACAGCTTGTGTAGTACTAATGTTAGTATGCTAATTCAACAAACAAACACAAAAAAAACACCATGACAAATGTGTTACCTGCATTCTCATGTTCACATTGTCATTTTGAGCATCTTTTTGGTGTAAGCATTTAGCTAAATGTATTGTTGTACTGTTTGGTCTATTTTTGAACGGGATATACCTCATCATGGTGTTTGAACTACCTAATTTCTTCAGTTGTCTGATTGGATAATTTAGCTACAGCTGCATAAGATATATGGGACATGTGTGATACCGCTACATAAGCCTGATCAATGAAAGTTAAACACGAAGAAAACCATCAATAAATGATTGTTTACACAACAAGACCATCTTTATAATCCTCCTTAAATAAAAAAAAATAGACCTGAAGGAAATAAAAGCCTGACACAAGGAGACAATCTGACTTTCTCGTGTGTTTCCTCTTCACAGATCGTTGGGCTTGTCGTTGGGCTTTCCCTTCTCCGTCAAACAACTTGCAGTCTATTGTTTCCACTGACTTCATACTCATCCCCTGAACGAAGCCCACAGAGCACATTTCCACTCACACTCATGCATTTTGTTACTTGCTGCACTAACATCATCATTTGAAACTTGACTACTCATCTATAAATGCTTCTCTATCCGTGGGCTTGCATGTAAAGGCCTACACAGCGTGTAATTTCTTTCCATCTCATCATTTTCTGAATTCAACTCTGTTCTGCTCAGACAAAGGCAGCAGTTTCTGGAGCTGCAGGAGGATGCAGGCAGTTTAAGTCTGGATTTGAAGCGAAACCATAATGCTCGCCCAAAAAACTAGGTTCATTCCTCTTCTTTTGTTTTATTTCTAAATACCTCTTCCCTCTCTACCCACGTGTAGTTCTGATGACAGATTAACTGTAGGCCTGAGTTACTGCCACATCACGCTGCCCCACACCCTGCAATCTAATGTGTGTGACAGCAAGGACACACACATGAGGCGTCTGCCATGGACACATTTAGATCAGTATCCATCGTGACAGTAGGTAAACACTCAAACTCACTTGTACATCATGACACAGATGTTTGTTGGTGTTTTTGTTAAAGAGTCCAGAGTTCAGGTGAAAATATTCAATGAATCGACAGTAGTTTTTATCATTTGTTTGTATACCAGATGGCTGTGGTTCATTCAGTTGTTACAAATCCTTCGCAATTGTGGTATTACTCAGTTTGACAAGCTGTCAGTTGTGTGTTTTTTGTTCAAACCTCATATATGAGATATATGATAACATTAGAATGAAACACTAAATGTTTTGAAATTATGAAAGTAGTATGATTCGAGATGGAAGATTTCACAAATGTAAAGCTTGCAAAGGGCCTTGCTGATGCCTTCAAGTGTCACAAAAATATACTGCCTCAATTCTCAGCAGCCAGATTTTTCATTTAATTTGGTTCATGCTCGACAGTCCTTTGACAGGATGATTTTTTGGTCCTTTTCCACTAAACCCAGAGAGACACTTTATGACCTATGACAAGCCTGTCATACACGCTAATGTATGAGCTACAAATAACAAGCAAAGTGAGCAAAAGTGATCTGCTGTCGTCATCATGTAAGCTGGCTGTAAATTACAAATTGATACATAAATATGACACCAGACTCATTTATCCTGAGGACTTGCGTCTGCCTTAAACTGTCAGGTAGCCATGATGCAGTTAAATCTTGTTAAAGTCCACCCATCTGTTGCCTCCAGCAGAATGAAATCAACATAATAATTCTTCAAATCTACCCGTCTGGATATACTAACACTGATTCATCTCTCGTTTTCATTTTGTCTGCTTCAGTACCACATATTCAACCTGTACCTCCCTTCTGCTCTCCACACCCGCACACTGCTCACTCACTGAGCCCTGTCTGTCAGCAGCAGCACAGTTAAAGAGGTAGAGGAGGCCGACACACCCGGTCCCCCACCCAAGCATTTCAACGGCTAATTGCTGTTGCTCGAAACAAGTGCGTGCAAGCTGCGGAAAATGATAATGAGTGAATAGCTTGGAGAAGAGCCAGATGATGCGCAACACTGTAGATGATGTGCACGGGACAGTGTGACAGACAGCCTGGTGCATGGAAGCTATTTATTTCAGATGGCAGGTGGACGGTGTATTGTATTGGTTATTCATTAACAGGTCGACCGGCGGAGCTAAAGAGAGAGGTCAATTCAGAGCGGACTGAACGGTAAAGACGCCTGAACAACCTGCATTTGTGATCAATGCTTACTCCTAATGGGAGCTGACAATTGATCTGACAACCTGGGAACAAAGAGGTGTGTGTGTGTGTGTGTGTGTGTGTGTGTGTTTGTGTGTGTCTGTGTGTGTGTGTGTGTGGGCGGGGGCATCAGGAAGAGTCTTATCAAGATTATCCTGGAAGCGGGCAGCTAACTAATGGATAACTGAGACTTGCTGTCTGGTCCGTCTTATCTCACAATACTCTAGCTCTTTAGAGGCATGCATAAAGAGATGGCTGCTGTTCTGATGACGGTGAAGTGGAGCTGAGCATAACAGGGGTGCAGCTAGAAAGACGGAAGCAAGACCAAGTATTAAATGAAGTCACCTCAGCAAAACACTCTGTGGAAGGTCTGACAGAAAACCATAAACCTAAGAATAAAATGCACGCTGCTGCTGACGTATCACTGACGCCAGGATCTCACTCCTCAGGTCTCAGCACGATCACAGGCGTCAGTGAAGGAGCATTAATCACAGGCGCACATTTCAATGAAGAGACACACTTCAATGTAATGGTCCCAGTCGTGAGAAGAATTTCCACTCAAATCAAACCCCTAAGCAAACACAGTATTAACGACGGACAAGACAGGACAGATTCCAACAGTATGTTCACAGTACCTTGGCAATGATGCTGCAGAGCTGAGGTCCGTCCTGAGTGAGGGACAACAGGTTGCTAATGGCACTGCCGATGATGTGAACGCTGTCAGACGATTCAATCTGTTTGATCAGGACCTGAAAGAAGATTCAATATTCTGTGTGATTCCACAAATTTATTATGTTATTTATTTGTATTGGCAAACGTTTAAAAATTCTTACAATCCAGATAAGAAACTAGAAAGACAGGAGAGTGTAACACATCGGCCAAGGCCCAACAGTCCCCTTATAATATGCTAGATTACTTGGATCTGTAGTTTTGCTTTAGTTTTGAAGAAATTGTACTTTCTCGATACTTGTTGTTCTGGGTTTGTTGAATGCACTTAAGGTAAGTTGCTTTGGATAAAAGCGGCAGCTAAATTAAATGAAATGTAATCTGCACTGAATGGCACACACCTGAAAATCACCCTTTCTCACAATGTTAACTGAAAAATGATTTTAAAAAAGCCCGGATTTGCCCTCTGATATGGATCCACACCAACATTTAATGGGTTCTTCATTGGGTTATATCCCACCCCAATTAATAATAATTCATAATTTGGCATACACGTTATGACACTGGCATCACAGAGGTATTTTATCCATGATTTCTCTGCAAGTGTTACAAATGAAAAAGTTCTGCACACTGAAAGAAATGTCATCTCATGAGGTAAGATAATTTAGACATTTGTTTTCCACATGATGTCAGGGTTGAAAGGTAGAGTTTATTTGCCAAGCGTCTCACTGTCTCATCAGTGGTTGATTTTCCACTCAGCTTTGTGAGCTGCATGTGCTGGTTAACTCAACATTAGACCTTTAAATAATGGCAATTACACAGTGAGTGCATATAAATAGCCATTGACCCACTGTTCAACATCCAGGATATGAAATCCAATCATCCATCATCTGACTGAAATAATAAAATAGTCGTCAACCTTAACCTTAAATCTCCAAGTCATACAAAGATGATGTAATCGTCCATTAGCGCAGCCCACACAATGCTGAACCCATGTTTGTGTTTCTACTCGACCGTTTTATGTTGGTTGAACTGGGAAACACACGCATATGTCTAATTCTGACTGAAACCCCAAAATAAACCAAGCACAGACACTTGGACGATCCACTGGAGAGGCCCAACCTCCCTTTGCAAACAGCAGGTGATAACGTGGCACAAACTCCTCTACGTTAACTGATCCTAGGAATATAAACCTTTTGTCTATTAGAGGCATATGTGGCGTATACAGATTACATACCCTGATCTCATTGGCTAAGGCCATGTCGATCATGTTGCTGAATGAGTCACTGACATCAGTGAGGATCTCATGAATGGCCTCTCTCATGGATTTAAGGAAGAATTCATCGTCGGTGTGAAGGCACCTGTGGGTGAGGCAGAGATTTAACATTTAGAAGCATGCCCTGCATCGATCCACTTTTAAAGGTTTTTTTTTTTCTTAGTAGTGTTTTACCTCTCTGTAATATTAGTCAGCTCCATGCACTTCTCCAGTAAAGTTGTTTCATACTGCAACAAAAGAGACACATAGAAAAGAAACAAGCCAAAATGAATGGCAGAACATTTCTTGCTGATCAATGACAATGAACATAACAAGACGGTTTAAGCAAACGAATGTAGACAACTTAAGAGTTGACTGGATTGATGTGGGTTCAGTTCTGATGCATAGGATTCATATTTTCTTGATGTAACAATGCAGATAAAAAAAATATCAATTTATCATCTGTGAATAAAATGACAGCAAGGGTTTAATGTTAGAAAGAAAAGTTATTTACACAATTAACTTTTCATCTTAACTAAAAATGTAATTAATCTCTTCTGAAGGTACATTTTGCTCCAAATATATCTTTGTCATCATCAGCTTCAGGTATGTCCAAGTTAACAGTCAAAGGGATTTTTCCTGCCATCTTTGAGATCAAAAAGTTGGTACAAACCCTGGAAGATTAATAATTACTCATCCACAAAGGTCAGATCACTATCAGATTTGCATTTTAGTTGTCCATTTTGTTATTTAGTAATTGATGATGTGAGAAACTACCAGACTTGTGAAATGTTGGGGTCCTGGAGAAGTCTACCAAGGCCTCTATTCGTGGACTGATATAAATGGATCTATACCTCAAATCAGCCTTCTGATGTAGCAGTATTAAAATGTGTATACCATAATATCAGGAAGTCTTATAACTTTCCTTTTTAATTTTAAAAGCTGGTTGTACATTGTAGAGTTCAACCACCTCGAAACCCCCCTGTTACCTTCTGCATCTCAGGTGGGGTACTCCTGGCGGCGCTGTACTCATGCACCAGCGAGCGGACGTGGCAGTTGGCTCGTACGGCCGTGCTGTGGACTCTCTGCCAGCGTCCTTTCTCCAGCCGCTGGAACATCTTGCCGAGCTCGGTGCTGACCACCAGCGCTCGGCGGAGGAGGATCTGCAGGTTGTTCCTGGCCACATGGTCCCCTGCACCGACCCCGGCGCCCACGATCAGCTCTCCTTGCTGGGAGTCCTCCTCCACCCCGATGGGTTTGGCCTGGAGGACGCACATGCACTCCACCTCCGTCATGTGGCGGAGGTCCTCCATCCATCGCTGCACAGAGTCGACTTGGAAAGATTGAATCCGGGCACTGTGGGAGGAAGCAACGTTAGGAGCTTATCAACAAAGAAAGGTTTTGTATTAGATTACAGTTGTGTTCTGTGTGTACCCAAATCAAGATAAGACTTAGAGACCAGTTTTTCAATTAGGATATAAATAAGGATTTTAGTGCACAGTGAGCATAATAAAAACTTGTTTCACTAAACGTTAAAAAAGAGGCAATAACTGACACAAAGAAATAAACTGATTTACTTGCACGGATTTCTGTCAACCAACCAACTCACAAAGAAGACACCTTAGGTCAGAATTTCAAATTTGTTGATTGTAGTTACAATGATGAAACACATCCAAATGACATAAGGCATTGTTTTTCGCTGTCAATTCTCCATTTAGTATCCAGTTGAACAAAGCAGCTATCTCTATTTATTTGAGTGCTTGGAGTAGATATGTCTGTAAGTAAAGAGGTTGATTATGAGGAAATTGTTCCGTTATAGAAAATGTAGGCAGCATGTTGAATGTGAACTACACATGCTGCACCTGTTGACTGTTCAGGTGGCTGGCTAACTGAGAGAGGTTTTATAGAGATTGGACTTAACAGATTTTTTAGTTTTGTATTTTATGAACTTCTCTCCTGGATATTTTTGTGCCAATACCCATGTTTTGCTGGACATGGGTATTGGCACCCACCGAGCCCACCCAGTTGCTGGATTTTTAGGGTGTCATGGTCTGCACCTTGGCTACCCCTGGGTGAATGTGTTCAAATGTATGATTCACTGATTGGTTTCTTGGTAAGTGTCAGTGTGTGTATGAATGGTTTGGCAGGTCTGTGCATGGGCGTGGTTTCCCTCTGCAGGTCCATAGCTGGCACGCTGTCGTATCGACTCAGTATTGGCTCCAGTTCTCTATCTCTGTCTCAGTGCTCTGTCTGCCCTCCCACACTCACTGTCTTTTCTTGCCTCAAGTCACTACCTGCCTGTTGGTCAGCTTGCCGTGCCTGTCCGCCAAACCCTCATCAAGAGCCCACCGGGTTTTATCACATCACAAAACCCAACGAACAAGGACAGAATATATCTACATTCCAACCAGATGATCCTATATTATATGAGCCCAGGGTAAAAACGTTATAAAATGTTGATCCACAGCGCACAAATGAGAAATGAGCATTACTGAAATCAATGATGTGTACTGGAGGTCAATTAACGCTGTCTAACAACCCTAAGCCCCCTACCTCTAAACCACACACCCACACACACACGTCTGGGCGGCTTAAGGTGGGGTTAAGATGGCAGCTGAAATTCCTACGCCCAGTGAATCCAAACTCCCTGAAGTGGACAGGTCAATGGCTACCACAGCCACCAATGAAATAATTTCCCTGGTGGCCTCTCTAGGTACTGTCAGCAGTTTATGGGAGATGGCAGGTCATCTGAGACCTGTAGGGTTATTGCAATAGTATTGAATATTGGATATTCTGGTCTGATGAGAGGCATTGTGGTTGTGTGTACACTCAAAACAATCGTTTCTCATTGAGCAGCAGTAAACAACCTCATCAGTATCCTCAAGCCAGGTATCGGGTTTCAACTGAAACTCAGAGCTGGGCAAACGGGTCATTAAAAAGCCACAACTTTAGTTATATCCAATCAAATATCAAACAATGAGCGGGGAGGCTGTTTACTGAAGAAAATTAATATTTTGTTTTGTTTAGGCTAGAAATAGGTCTCATTAAAAGCTGAGGCATATTAAACCATCTGGCAACTGCAGGCACGAACATAAAGCCTCCACTTTAATAAAGATGAAACAAATTTTTATAAATGCTTACAAACTGACATTAATGAAAATGTTAAATTAAAATGATTCAACATAGAAAGAAATATATTATAATATATTAATGTAATATCTATATGTATGGAAAATTAGTCACAGTGAGTCGATCATTTGTCAGCGAAGGAGATGACCTAACAATGAAAAGTAGCATAATCTGCTGGTTGCAGCATGATGTAGCTCACAAGTTCAAAACTCTCCAGCAAATAAATCTCCCTCCATCCGGAAAGAAGATCAAGACGTAATTAGCTGTGAATGTAGACTAGAATAAATAACTGTGCTCCACTGCATGCTCATCATTAATGTGGAGCCGGTTCTGCTAAGTGGGCTAAATGGCTCCATGGTGATCTTCATGACTTCTGAAAATGGATGGCATGCAAGTTTCAGTTTAACTCTAAGTGATTAAAGAAATTAATTTCTCCTATATGTCCCTTGCAAAAACGATAATACTGAACTCAGCTTCATTTTCATTTTTTTTACTTCACAAAAGGGACAAGCTCTTAATACCAACTCCACTTCTGAAAATATCTCTTGTTCAAGATTAATAACCCAAGAAACACTGGGACTAAAACTGAGTGAATCAAATTAGCCACAAAGGGTTTGATTGCTAGACAAAGGCTCGGCTGAAGAGGAGGTGGAAAGAGCCCTTTGTTGATAATTGGGATAATTTTCTTCCATGTTTCCCCCAATTAACCTGTAGCATCTCTTTGTTTCTGATGACAGATCTGTGATATGTGTCCCAACGGCCCTCAAGGGGACTCTGAAAACTCATTAACAAACAACCAAATCAATCTTAGGGATAAAAATGTCCAACAACACGTCACATTCTCCTCATATCAGTCCCGATGTGGCAATTTTAAACCATAATTTCCCCAGTTATATAACAGGATTACAGAAGGATGAACCAATGTTGATTTACTCGCCAAACAAGCCACACAATGCTCCCCTCACCACTGTGGAAAAAAAAAAAAAAGATTATAATAATAGGTTTGTTTTCCAAAGGAGGGGAAGCGGTGCACTTCAGCTCACTGGGAATGACAAATATTTATATGCAGGGCCAAGAGAAGGGTCAGACGACAGCGGCTCCATTATCCCGGACAGGGATTCTGTGGAGATGAAGCACCGCTCGTCCTCATCAGCTGGTGGCTGACACCGAACCGAGGAGCAGGGGCAGCAACAGAAACACGAGCCGCTTTGCAGGAGACGCGCTTGTTTTCTTTTAATAAAATATTTATATATGTATTTCTATAATCCAGATACATATTTCTGGAATTTGTGGATAGAGGCTATTGCAAAATGTTGATGTTTTTTGTAAGATATTTGGAAATCGATTGCAATCTTTTTTTTAACTGTGCTGTTCTCTCTATGATAATGAATTAGATGTTAAGTCAGTACTGTACTTAACACATATTAGACCTGAGTTGTTTTGTGAATCAGGATCAGTTTGGATGTTTAATTTATTCATATAATAATTTATTATTAGGGGGTATTTTAAAGCAGGGGTTTAGTGACATTCTCAGTCACCAGTTTTGTATCCAGCAGCTGTTTAAGGGGTGTAAAGGACATTATACACAGAAAGTGCTGTAATGTATTAGAAGTACTAAATGTTGTAACACATATTACGTTTTTGTACCCTAGGATATATATTTTTGATAGAAGTGAAAACCAAAATGAAACTTTCCTTATTATTTAAAAGAAATGCTCTGAGTTGTGTTCTAAAAAAGTAATTACATGTTTAATAGTGATGATAAATAATGAATCAAATTAAGATGAAGCTGGTGTAGGGGCCAACGTGTTCTATAACAAACATAAACCTAGGGGGGGAAATATTCCTGAACTTGTGCATTGAAGGTTTGCAGGTATAGAAATGATCTAACTTTCAAATTGAACTGCTGCAGCAGTTGGCTGCTCAGCATCAGAGACGGTCGAGTCCCACACACAGACCGACGTTAGAAACCCGGTCGCTGTGTTCAGTGAGTGTCAGAGAGCTCACGATTCCTGTAACACATCAGGTGAAACGATAACTCAGGCTCTTAGATGATTCTCTCTTTTCTAAGACATAGAGTTGTTCTGTGGGATGAGTCACTGAGACGCTGCTGCTGGAGAGGAGAGCACTGTGTGTGTGTGTCTGTACTTGTACAGGTGTCTTTGTGAGGACCATGTTAAGCCCACAATTTACAGATTGGGGACATTTTGGACTTTCCTCACTTTCTGACCAACTTTCAATGGACTGTTCCCAGGTTAAGACTTGGTTTTAGGATTATAATGAGGCCCGGTTAGGGTTATACATTTAGTTTGGATGCATTGTGCCATTGTGTGTGTGTGTGTGTGTGTGTGTGCCAGATTTAAGATCACACTTGGGTTGAAGGTTGAAGTCAGGGTAAGAGCTGAAGTAGTTAGTTAGACTCTAAATTATTGGGCAGAGATATGTGAATATTAATGCATGTTAACACATACACAAACAGGCTAAATGCCATATTTCCATCATGTTTACTGAATTGTTTTTGTTGGACTAAATAGCTTCACCCTTTCTTTAGCATTGGCTTAGTGCCAGAGACTGAGGAATCATCTCCACCAGCTTCTTTCAATTTTTACTAAAATAGTTCATAACTAGTAAATTTCTCAATAATGTACTTAATACTTCATAATAACGTACTTAATACGCAATTAAGTAACTTGTTTAAGTAGTGTAGTAGTTCTATTAGCTTTAGAACCGATTACTTGGACATATGTTACCTTCCAATTTGCTCTCTACAGAATTGTATTAGCAGGCTACTGTTGAAATGTGGTTCAGTCGCCAACACAACAGTTAAGCATCATATTCAGTACAAATATTACTGAATAGTAACTATTGCCTAGACTTAAAACAATTAAAAAAGTTCAAGTAGCTGCTGAACAAAAACTGCTAAATAAATGCAAAACTGTGAGTAAATGATACTTATTCAAAGAGACAATATACATTTCATTAAATGTTTTGCAGAGAAACAGCATTATTTTACACATATTTCCTCAAAATATTACGGTTGTAACTGTCAGTTTGTGTGGTGCAACCGTTTTTAATTTCATGATTTGTGAATCTCATATGAATATAACTAATCTATAACTAGGCTGAGTTTTACCTTCACAAATAGCTGGTGAAACCGGCTCCAGACTATCAAGTGAAAATTCAGGAGATTACACATTTTCTTGCTTAGAAGGTAAAAACTTTAAACGGTTTGTCATTCGTATGAACCAAACGCCAACCCAGTGCATTTTCAAAAACTTTCGTTCTGTGACATCCGGCCGCTTTACAGAGGGAATCATCTGCTGACAGCAGCTCGGTGCTGAGGGAAACCCTCGCTGAGCAAAGAGGAAGAAAACACGGAGGCGACACTTGATGTGGCGCACATATGAAGCTCTTAGAGAATGTCTCATCACACGATGTGAGTCACTTTGTTTGAGGCTAAAAACAGCAGCTGTATCCGCATGAAAACACACGTTCCTCTCCTAGCGCGTGCTGTCTGGGGGTCATTCACTGATCGCAACATGAAGATAATGAAAATAAATTACAGTAAACATGCACTTTAAACCACAGTGACAGTCGCACGTTTGCCTCACTCTCTGCATCAGCTAACAAAGTGGGGCGTAGTGCTTGTTAGTTATGGAGCAGCAGGCGGCGGGTCCACGCCACACGGTACAGCACCTGGTGTCACTCAAGTGAAGCAGTTATTGGACAGCAGGTACTCATTTGTTCTTCAGGGGTGGATGCCTATTCCAGGGCTTGCTCATATCGCTAGAGGCTTCTGGGGAGTCAGGTACGATGAGCAACACTTCACACATCTTGAGCGCACCTTACATAATGTCTCTCTGTCTTGGGTCCAACACATGTTAAATGGTGGTGAGTAAAAGTGGAGACTCTCTGTGTGGCTCAGGCTGGTTAAAACATCCCAAATCCAAATATTAAGATCAGACAAGGACCTAAAAATACAATGCCCTCCATCCGGGCCCGCACCACCAGGCTCAGAGACAGTTTCATCCCCCAGGCCATAAGACTTTTAAACTCCTCCCAACTGCAATAACTCCACTAAATAAGCATCGTGGCATATTTGCACTATTGCACAAAATTACACTACTGTTTTTTGTTTCTTCAGCTATAAATATATTTCATATTTTAAATTGTTGATATTCTATTTTACACTATTTGATTCAAATTTTGTTTTTCTAATTCTTGAGCATTGTTAGAAGAGAGCCTGTGACTCAAGCATTTCATTGCCAGCGACTGCTTAATTGTTAGCTCTGTGCATTGGATAATAAAACTCTTGAATCTTGAATGCACAGTTGTGGATAGTTATTGTGAACAGCAGGAGTTTTTAAAAAGGGTATTGTGGTAGATTTAAATGTGACTTGGCTGAAATAATTAGTTGATGAACTCTTCAGTCAAATGACAAAACAAACTGTTGTCATAGTAATGACTGTTTCTGAAGTTTATCAATTCATATCAAGTCATGTATGGTGAGAAAATAAATAAAAAACGACCCTATCTTTAGGTTTTGGACTGCCGGTAGGATGAAATGCACAGTTTGATGACTTCCCTTTAGAATTCAGGAGATTAAGATCTGTCTACTATTTTCTGATTCTTTACAGGCCAACAACTGATTGATTAATTAAACTGATTTAATTGCCAATGAGAATGGTAATTGTTGCATCCCTTATTAAAGAATTCAAGTGATACGTTTAAGCCATTTAACTCTGACTTGGCTTCACCTCAGCTCATGAAAACATATTTTTTGAGTTTTTCTAGACATGAACTCAGGACTTTTTCCAGTTTTTACCATCTACACATGAGCCAAGCAGCAGGAGAGTCCTGCATGTTTGTTAGTGTCTTCAATGTGAACCCTTTTTCATCCTGAGATGTTTACATTTTTTTTCTTTTTGGGGTTTGCATGTGTCAGGTAGTAGAAACGTCATCAACACCCACTCACTAGAGCTGAATCCTCCAGATAATCACTATAATCTCACATGGGCTCACTCGAACATTATTCTGAATTCACATAACCAGGCTGGCAGGAGAAAGTCTAATATATGAATATAGATCAAATTGACTATTTAGTTAAATGAGATATTCCGACTGAACTGACTGAGTGAAACTTACCTCTTCTTCAGGGGTATAAATCAGATAAGCTGTTAGTTTGTGACATAAGTCTACACACTGACTGTATGTGCAGAGTGAAGCTGTGTGTCTACTGTATGTCCGTTACACCTCAGACTTAAACTAATCCCAATAGTTACCATTCTGTCATTTTCCATCAGACCTCTCTCCTTTATCTCCTGTATGTTGATAAATCAAGAGTCAACGCAACTTGGGGATTTGAATATGTTGTTCAGGTGAAAGACTTAACTTTCACTGACAGATTTTGTACCTCGACACTAATACAAACTTGTTCCATTTGCCATTTTGTGTTACTGTCTTTGTACAATCAAACAAAAACCTTTTAATTGAAAACAACAGTTTCTGTGGTTTGATCGTGTATTAAACTATAAAATCCATTCATTAGATTGGTATATTCAGTGTACAGCACAGTGAGGAGTTTTGGACAAAAGCTTTTATTTCCAAAAGGTTTCAAATAACATCTGGAATGGTCCGCCAGCTGCATGCAGCACTGTCCAGTGAAGCAGCATGTTTGGACAGAAACATGCTTTACTTTCTGCGCCAGACGTGGTTCAGAGTGTTCGCTTGTGTTGTCAGTCAGCACTTAATAGGCAGGAAGGAGTCCTTCACTGTTGTCCACTGTTGGATTTGCATGACTGTGTGATGTCTGATGTCACGTATGAAGAAATGGAAATATTTCTCAGATACCACAACAGAACCACAGTCCAGCCGAGCACAGTGAATGGAAATGTGGGCAGAATGAGCTGTGAGATTTGAGGACCAGACCATTGTGGCTTTGGCTTCAGCTGACAGAGGAAACAAGGACGCCCTTGTCCCAAAAAGAATTAAATATGCAGGCGTATATACAGAAAGTCCAAATAGGATTTAATGGATACCTCTTCTGCTCGACTCCAGGCTACAGATCCACTGAAAACTCACATTACACGGCCTCACTCTGTTAAAAGATCGCATAAGAGCTAAGAAACTGGTAAAAGAATGAAGTTCATGGTACTTTTTAGGGAACACAAGCCATGGTTTCTTGGGTGGAAGTGGAGTCTGCGCTCCTCCTGAAGTAGCGCAGGGTAAGAGGATATTGTGGCAACAGACGGGCACACTTTACGCCTGGCAGCAGGGGCAGACATCTGATTTCCAGATGTTCCAGATGGCTTCTGATGTGCAGCCAAGACCCGATTCACCTAGAACAGCAAACACCAACTTTGCTTCTTTCTTTCCCAGTCTTCGAACCCCGTTCCCTCTGCTATCTGTGCTCTGTCTGTCTGATTCACCGAGAGCACGTGTACGCTTACACGCACCGTAGGCATTAAAATACAGACATTGCAGGCATATGTGCAAGACATTATTCTGTGGTTCTGCTCTGTGTCTTTATGTGTTTCAAACCACATCCAGCTGACTCTTCTGGTTTGCTCCCTTTTTCCTCTCTGTCTCTTTGCCTTGCATCAGCAAATCCGAACTTTTGCTACTTTTCCAACACTCCTACAGGGGTTTGCAAACAGAAAGCAGCGACATACAAAGACTAATATACAGAGTAATTGACGGCACAGAAATTTGGATTGCCAGGCTCACCGTGTAATGATTCTCCAGCCATTTTTCAGACTGTAACCTGAAGCCCAGATTGTCCAGACAAGCCGATCATGGGCAAAGCACTGGTTCTGTTGTGGAGATGTTTGTCAGCTGAGTGCACGTATGCTTTCCATCTGTGTTTGCAATTTATTTTAATACAATTCAGTCATTTGGCTTCTCTCCCCGTCTGATTCACAACCATGTGCAGCACGGATAGGATGTTTGAGTGTGTGTATGAGAGACAGAGAAATCAAGTAAGAGATTATCTGTTTGTGTGCGTGTGTGGGTGTGTGTGTGTGTATGCATGGCGTAACAGATTTGATATGCAAGGGCATTCAGTGTGCATCCTCTGCAATGCCATGTAAGCATTTGAAAAACACAAAACTGTCAGAAGATATCAAATGTCAGACTGAAAATATTCTCAATTACCGCAGCTGATGAAGATAATTTTCCCTTTTAATAAGAAAGATCTGAATCTGGGGATTTAAGATATAAATCACTGCCGTGTGATAAGCAGTTTATGACTGTGTGTGTTTCGAGAGCAGCAGTTTATTTAAAGACTGGTAGCCATGAAGGTTTGAAAAGCGGGTTTCAGATGAGTTTTTCAGAAAAAAGAAAGACGTGAAATGAAATAAATGACAGATTTCTTACTTTTATACTTGAAAGATCTCAAGCTGGTCATGAAGGCAGAGCAGTGGATGGATGCAGAGAGTCCAGTTCAGGTCAGCTGGCAGGTTTGTGTTTCCTGACAACTGTTCGTGACTGCTTGACCGTGTGGAAGCACAGCTGCTCTGTCTTTACTTCAATGTCTCATTGTTCAGTCCGTTTTTTTGTATCTTGGATACATGTGTCTGACAGATTTTTCAGGTTTTCATTTGGTTGCAATTTCATGTTCTCCTGTGCTGATGTGCACCTCAAACAAGGAACAGACTGATATCCCGTGTTTGTGCATGAAGAGGGAGTGAGAAGGTGCATGTTGGTGAATGTGTTTGCATTGTCACTAAGATTTTGACCTTTGCCCCTCTAGCTATTGACCATCTCTCACGTGTTGATCTAGAATGGTGACTAAGACTGATATATTGATTTGGGGATGTTGAACCAAATAATCTATTGACACATTAGCTGGTAAATATTTCCCCTGGCAGTTACAGGGGAAGGCGAGGCTGCTTAATAAGAGCAAGCAGCCCCAGCCGTTCTCAACATAATGAAGAATCAGGTAAAGTTCATTTGGTCTCAGTTTTCGTTCGGTTCCATGATGATCGAAACATATTTGATTAAACATAGTTTAACAAACAAGTTTTATTATTGTGTGCGGTGTTTGCCTTTCACAGATGAAGACGTGTTCGCATTAACACCAACATCAGCACGCAGGACACAATGTATAAATTCAAATGTGTTGTTCACATGTTTTTCTTTACAGCACAACAATGACGGCGAATCTTATCCTTGCAAGTTTACAGCTTCATTGCTTTCTTCTAAGAGTATGGCACCTCTTTGTCACCCTGAGATAATTGTATTATTTTTTTTTTTTTTTTTGGGGGGGGGGGGGGGGGGGGGTCAGTTTCACATCTGTCTTTTGTAAGAAACATCATCAATGCGCTCCCACTTGAATCGGATATTCTCCTGCTGTGTTCTCACATGGGCTCTTTTGGACTTAAACAAGAGTTTTTACTTAGATGCTCGGCAGGTAAACTTTGCAGCAGCTAACTCGGACATTTGCTTACTCACATACGGAGAATGTCAGGAGATAATTAGTCTCAATGCAGGACGAACCCACAGAGATTCATCCCTCAACCTCAACTTCACCGAAAGGATATAAGAGGACATTTAGGCTAAAAACATGGTGTAAATGACGCCTGGGGTGACACCACACCAGCAATATAGAAGCATGCTATGTCTTTTTTCAGTTGTTTTTTTTAATTTGAAGACATGGTCACCAGTTACTTAAAGGGGACATATAATGCCCATTTTACCACAAGTTGATATGGTTCCTTCGGGTCTTAATGAAATGTCTAAAACATATTTTGGTCAAAATACCACAAGGATAATTTAAAACAGCACCTTTTTACCCTGTCTAAAATAGCCCGCCTCAGATTGACCTGTTTTGAGTGCAAATTAACGTGTAGAAGCACTACAAAAGTGGAATTTTCATAATATGTCCCCTTTAAATTGTATTAGATTTGGCTGCAGCACCGTTTACCCCTGAAACTCCAAAAATATTTGTGGAATCTTCACTCTCCATCGGCAAAGTGTTAAGTAGATAATCAGTGAATTCAATTTTTTCTGTGAACTATCCCTTTAACATCTCTCTGCCCTATGCTGCTTATCTGGCCTGTAACAGTGTTTCTGTGGGAACTTTACTGTTCACATGAACAGCTCTGATATATCTGCGGGCTACCTGAGCCAAAGTCACTATTTAGTGAATATACCATTTGTCAGCTAAAGAGTAGGCTATGGCCTTTTCATATTCAGCCCACCAAAGACATCTGACTTAAATTTGCAGGGTCACCAAAACCGCGACTCTGAATGAATGTTAATGTTGTGTGGTTTGTGTTGTGTAATGTGGAGCGACGCAGGGGGATTGCGTGGAAAAAATGCAGCGGCTGTTGGCAGCTAAACCTACAGACCTGTGTGTAGCTCTGCTGCTGCGTTCTCTGTGGCTTTCCCTGATTACTGATCATTCCTGAACTTTTCTTATAAATCTGTGTGTGTGTATGTTTCTCTGTCTTCCAACTCATGAACCACTTAGAAACCAAACCTGACCGACGACTGGCTGTACCTTGCATTTTTTCGAATCTGTTACCAAACATCTCTGTGATTCATCATCAGTCATCTCTGCACGAACCACAGAGGAGGACTGACAACACAACAAGACCCTGTCACCTCTGAAAACCACTGCCCCAGTCAGAGCTGCCGTGAAACCAGTGTCTCTCACACAACAGACACCATTACAGTGCATTACCAGAAAATTGTGGGGTTATTTCTTACTATCATCGTTAATATTGTCAGAATGTTGTTTTAGTGTGTATGTGTCTTTTTACATGTATGTAACATGTCTCTGGAGGGTTGTCCAAAGAAAATGGCTTTAAACATGGTGAAGAGTGACAGTCATTGTTACGCAGGCAGGTTCTGTAGAGGGCAAGTTAAAAGCCAATAAGCTGAAGCCCCATTCAGAAGGAGACTTTGAAGCTGCGAGTGGATAACGGATATGGCAGAAGATATTGACATCACACAGGAGGACACCAGAAGGAATTTTGGAGAGATTGAGGGAGAATTACTGTCTTTACCAGCCGTGCATGGCACCATCAAAGGTGAGTTGCCAGTAGACTCATTGTCACTACAATCTGACATCAGACGCTTCGCCAACAAGAAGCAGTTGAAGAGTTTATTGTAACCAAGTAATGTAGCGAGATCCTCTGGGTCTTCTCTCTGGCTTCTGTCTGAACTCCAGAGTTGCAACATCTAGGTACTGCTGTACTGCACGATGCCATACGTGTCAGATTGAACATATGTCTGCACTCAAAATATCAACGAATATGTATATATGTAAATAAATGTGCAAACTCAAAATAAGTTTTTTCCTGCAAGTATCCTAATGTACATATTCTCAACAGGATTTCAAATGATATATAACAAATCAAGAACTACTTACTGCATTTCTCAGGATATTTCATTGCTGCTTCTCACCTAAGATTGCATTTGTAATGACTTTTCCTATTCTGATCGACGTATTCCCTGACTAGCCACTGTACTGATGGACACGGTCTTGTGTATGTGTGTGTCCACAGTGGTCAGACTACTGCTTCTACTTGCCTCATGGGAGATGAAGAGAGCGAGCTGCTCTGCCTGGAGCTGCTCTGAGGAGTCGCCATTCTGTCAGAGGCCATCTTACTTCAGCTCAGCACCTGAAACACAACACGTGCGAGATAAAGATCAACACTGCGGGATATGAATGTGGTGGCACCTTCCAAATCAACTTATTCTCCTGTGAGAATATGTTTGGGGATGTGTTCTCTTTCATTAAAGGTAACAGCAACATTCACCATACACACTTTGAACGCAGCATCACTCACAGAGGAGCGCACACTTTGCCTCCTCCTGGCTGCGTTGCTTGCCTCTGCAGCGTTATCCACTACAATATCGTCTTATTGATCCGCCTCCAACCTTTCTATTCTTGTCTTGTCTTTTTTTCCCTCCAAGTAATTCAATTATCAATAAACCTCCCTGTTTTAAATAGCTGCAAGCCGCTGGTGTGCCAGTGGAATAATATTTCTTATCGTCTAATTTATTGGCTGGCTGCCAGCCAGTGACTCCCCTCCCTACTTTGAGCCTGAGAAAAAGAGGCTGACGCTCTTAAGTGCCCACAACTTTATTCCACCGTTTTATTGATGTATCCCATTTAGATTAGTCCATTTTCAACCGGGACAAGACATGGATGCCCTCCTGCCTGAGCCACACTCTAATCCTTTTAGTTAATGATATCCTGCAGTGCTGTGGTTACAAATTTGATGTTTACTGTGGAGTATAATTAGCAGGTAGTTACAAAGTGAGACTATCTCTCTCCCACGATCACAAATGCACACACCCTGCAATGCAATGCACAATGCAGATTTCAGCTCTGCATCCCTGCTTTTACACCAAATGCTTCATACATAAACAGGAAGACTCGCAAATAAAGCAAGTGAGACCAGAGTGCTTCAGGCGAGCAGTAACTCGTTCCATCCCATGTTGACCTGCTTTTTAAGTGCTACAGCTTTCAAGCCGAGACGCTTCAATGACAGAACAACTGATCCTTTTTGTGGAGTTTGTTGATGGAAAAGATCCGACACAGCAACGCATCGAGGAATCACCGATTTGGTTTCACTGTTTGCTTCAATGGCCCCCAAACTCCCGTGTTACATAATTATGAGCTACAAGGGAACTATTTGATGATGGATAAAGAAATACGATATCTTTTTTTAGGCAGGTTGTGACTGAGCCATTGACTTCACACCCAGATGGATGAATAGGTGAAAGAGATAGTTGAATGCAGACAGAAAAAGAAGAGGGAGAGAGTAGGGAGAGGAAGATGTAGAGAGAGGGGGAGAGGAGGGGGGTCCTGTAACTGCAGTCTTGGCATGGCTCCTCTGGGGCCATTTTCAGAGAGAGCATCACAGCGAATCAGAAATTATATCAGTACTAAGCCCGGACAATGGAAGCCGGGAAGACTGACAGTAAAACAACTGTCTTTGGGGAAAAGCCTACATCGAACACTTGCAGTCAAAATAGAGCTCAATAGAAAACCCTTGAATACGTACATAATAGAATTGCACCATTAGATTCTTACAATAGAGGTGATGATAAATTACAGTAAATCATAATTGGACACAGGGTCATAGCCAACGAGACACGGATCCAGCAGATTCCATTACATGTGCCTCCAGCTCGTTACAGCGCTCTTCTGTGGATTACCATACAAATGGAGATGAGTTGCCCAATCAAGTAATTTAGTCCTGAGCACTTTGAATGCGCCACTAAGTGCCGTGTTAAGGACCATTTCACTGGAGGTGATCTCCGTGGCCTGCAACTGCAAACGATACATGAGGGAGGAGAGAGAAAGGCTTTAGTCAAAGATCACATCTCGTCATCTGTGTCTCTGAGACGGTTTCAGTCACAGTGTCCCGGATGATTGTGGTGCAGGAATGTGCTGTAATAATTGATGTGATGTAACTGTTAAGAACTAAAGCTGAGCCATATTGTTTTAAGTGAACACCACATTTTCATGGAGCTGCAGGCACAACATCCCCCAAGTGCTAGAGAAATACGAGTTTCCTCAGCAGATGGTCAGCTTTGACCAGATCCTGGCTAATTTTCTCGCTGTGCTCGACATTTCTTTTCATGTCTGGGCTGAAACCTGAGTTGCCCTGCGGGTTCCCCCGTCGGTTGCCGTGGAGAATGTGTCGGTAGTAGGTAAGCCAAACAAAGGACACCTCTGTCTCAGCCTCATGTCACACACCGGGTAAAATAACAACCACTCAGTGACTTGTGTGTGTAAGGGAAGTCACTTGGGTGTGCGTTCCAGATTTACTGCAGCACTGGTATTTATTCCTTACATGTGTGCAGGGTGGGATTTAAATGCCGATGTGTCTTCATGAGCATGTTTCTGTCACTTGCAGTTTTCCTATCATATTTTGGGTGATGCCTGGTCCTAGTTAGAGTCATGCTAACTTTGCATTAAGCAAAAGGATATATCTGATGTTAGCCCACAAGCCTTCACATACTCTGGCTGTGTAGTTAAACAGTCTAACTAAGCTTGGTAATTGTAATAATAGAAGGCCTAAATAGTGTTAAGATTAAATTAAATTTGTGATAACAAAAGTTACACAACATTGAGAGGTATAAATATCCCTTTCACCACCCTTTCTCTGCTGACAGGACATTTGGAATGTTAGCATTTATTTAATATTTAATATTTATCAACTTGGGTGTACTCATGACATGCCACAGGTTAAACAAATTCACATCATGGGGTTGATGGTAGAGATGGTAGCGACGCAAACAACTTAGGAAACATGTGCAAACTCAGTGTGGCTGTGTAATTACATAGTTGTTGGGGAAGAGGTAAAATGACTGTGCGTTGTCTATGTTCATCAAACTTTGGTCTTTGGCTGAGGTGAGTTGTTCGTGATTGTTGATATCACCATAATTCTGGTGTTAAGGATTCAAGATAGACACAGCATGAAGCCAGGCGGATTTCTAAGCTCTGCAAAGCAATTTGCAGTAGCCAAACCCAATAGTCCAATGTAGCTGTGACAATGGCACACCTTCAGACCTTTTCCTAACAGGGAAAGTTTATGCACAGATCAGTGCTCTTTCCTCCTCTCTCTGTCACAGTCAGGTCCTACCGCGTTAGTTTTCGTTAAAACATCCATAAAGGTGTGACCGTCCTTTGCAGGCAGGCAGGATTCAGAATAAACTCATTTTGTTTTTCACTATAGAGTTCTCTACTGTAGAGGTGTCATCCCACACGCCCCAAGACATGACCAGGTGGCTCCAAAAGTTGTTAATCTGGGAAAAACACAAAGTAATTCTCACACAAAATTTTGTGAAAATCACACACACACACAGACACACACACACACACACACACACACACACACACACACACACACACACACACAAACACACACACACACACACACACACACACACACACACACACACACACACACACAGGGAGGGCAACACCAGGGTATATAAGATTTAGAAATCAGTAAATCGTCTACTGGTTATTGGTATTCAATTTCTACCAAACGATCCCCCTAAAAACCTACATACTGGTCATTTAGTTTTTTCTTTTTTCTTTTACGTCTCTAAATGCTTCTTAAATCTTAACCACTGTTTTTGTCCCAACAAATAAAATGTTCACATGTGCATGGTAATGTACCACCAAGATTTTATTGTGAACTGACCTCACTGTGTGTGTGCTCCATAACTGCACAGTCACTGGTTAAAATACATTTCCAGAGCTTTTTATAACATTCTGCGGTGAAGTAGAATGCCTCTCACAGATTCTGGGCAAAACCACCAAATGAATACAAAGACTGGTCTGCAGAAAACAAAGCAGCACACCACCAGGGCTTAGCTGTGTTGTTGTGCCAAAAGCAATACATTTTTATTTGACAAAAACACCAGAAATCAAACGGAAGAAACAAGCGAAGCCACTCACCATTTTGAGGGGGCCAAAACCGAGTGGCGTCAATGTGATGGAGCTCAGGATGGAGTGAGTTTAATATCCATGTTTTTTCAGGAGTGATTCCTTATGGTTTGGCTTGATTTCAAAACTGCTGATTAAGTACAAAATGTTTCTCCTCCTGCTGCCGTCCTAACTCACACAGACTGAAGAAAGCGTCCACTAAAGAAGTCGTCTCTGGCCTTTGGCCTTAAAATACAGTCGCCACGCTCTGCGTCTGCGACTTGATGGTGCCCCACTGCTCATGTCCTGTCAGTGAGCTGGATACTGGGTTCACAGGAGGAGACACGTCTCACCACAGAACTGTCATGTGGAGAGAAAGGCAGAGCAGGCTGGGTACCACATGGGTGGTTGGGTGGGAACAAGCTGGAAGCAGGCTGTGCTTGAGCCATGGACCCAACATTCCCATCCCACACAGAGTGGGTTGGCTTAAACTTGGCTCTTGTGCTTGGACAGAGACCCACACAGGCCAGCAGATACTGCCTGCTGTGAACTGCTACTGCTTGAGTGTGTGTCAGTCAGTTCAAGTTTCTCCTGATATATTACAATAATAAAACTACTTTTACACTCCACTAATTACTTCACTATGTCATGGTTATTACTTTGCATAATGTTTCCCTTTTGATTGATATTTTAGAACCTTAAAGTAAGCTGTCTAATAGCTATGATAATTGCTAATATACTAAGATAACCTGTTATATTTGAAAAATTAGTGGCGATAATGTGTACCAGCTGAGAGCACAATATTAAAGTAGCTGTGTCAGCTAACACAGCATGAGCTAATGCACCCTTAGTTGACTTGATTTTACAACCAGCGTCTATGATGAACATCCTAATGTTACTGAATGCATACACTGTTAAATTATGCATCCATGTGTTTTTTCTACACTGAGCCAGACTTTTCTCTCCAGACACAACAGCACTCTTGCCCACATTATCTCAGTGAGTCTAAATGCAGAGCATTCCACAGATAACACTGGCATGGGCAATTTATTTTAAGTTCGGCTCTGTTTTTGCCAGGCTGACACTAGCTTTGCTAACAAAGTTAAATAAAGATATAATAATAATTTAAACATCCTTCACACTTCTTCTCAATGATTCCTGACAGCGGAGTCAAACACACTGGGAACCACCACTGAAAACACTGAAAGCTTCCCCAGTTATCTCCAGGTTCATTCCATGAGTTTTTTTTTATTGTGAAGATGAAACAGCCCCCGAATATTACATTCAAAGCTGTGTGTTGTCTCAGTCTGCATCATCTGGTAGCTCTTGTAGTTCATTTAGAGACACTGAAACACGAAATAATCTTGAAAGACACACAGAACTATATTCCACAGCTGTGTGGCTAATGATAGAAAAACAATGTCACTATCTTGACATCTGGTTGACGTCTCAGGGTGGTGGTGACGGGGGCTCAGGCGCATCACAGGTTTGAGTGAATCAGGAATAAATATGTAGGCGGATGGAGAGGAAGCACTGCTTCCGTTTCCATAACTTTTACTACAAAAAGTGACTCTACCTTGTTTGGAAAGGATATTGAAGCAGTCGAAAGAAGTGAGGAATATGACAAGGGGAACTGTGGGGGATGGACTGTGGGTATGGGGCTGCACACTCCTGTTACAATAGCCTTTGTCCAAATAGATGGGGTTTTCAAAGTAAAGTTTTGTAAAAGCCAAAATATTTCTTCAGCATGAGAGGGTTCAGATGTGTTATACTTGCTTTTAAGAGTCAGGTTATCTTTGGGCTGTCTGGCTCTATTCTTCACATCACATAAGACATGCTGTCATCTTTATATTTTGAATATTTCATAAGGTGTTGCCTCGAGGGGCCTCCTGGTGACTTTGGTGTCTAAGATGCTGACATCCTTAAAAGCCTCAGGTTCCTACTCAAAAGTGAAATGAGACAGGCTTCTACATCATCTTTTGTATCCTGCAGAAAATCTGGTTTACAAACACATAGATCTCAAGATTGCACATGACAGCTAACAACAAACATTATAATTAAAAACTGCTTTGGACTGCAGTTGTGTAGTGCCTTTATTCAAAGTGCTTTATATTTTGCCTCTTATTTGCAGCAGCAAGTCACCATGCAGTACATTCCATCATACCATGAAAATGAATCACTAGTGTGCTATCTTAAGCAGATTTGAGAAGATTTTATTGATTACTTATAATCAGATAGGCAAAGCATGTGGAACTCCTCAAGGCCCCATGTTTGGACCTCATCTGTAACTCTGTAACCACAGTTGTGCAGATGACTAACAAACCGACATAAGCATACTACCAAGGGACTAAAATCCTATACAATTTTTGACCAAGTGCCGTGAACAAATGAAAGATTGGATGAGCAAGAATTCTCTTCAGAAGCAAAGATTAAAATGAAGTTATAGTTTTTTGATACAGGGAAGAACCATTAAAATTCAGCTCTCAACTTAACAGCGACTTAAAACAATTACAAATTCCGCTTATTACCACTTTATAAACAAAACGAATATTAAAAGATTTGCTTGTCTCTCAAAGAAATCGATCAGAAGGTTACAGCTGATTGAAAAATGCAACAAAAAAAAAACAGTGGACCATACCACTCCAGTTGTGAGATCTTCACACTCTGCCTGAGCGTCACATATTTGACTTCTCTATTAAACTATTCATATACCCCTTTTTGTATTGTGTTATGTGGCATATGCCATACATCGTGATGCTTTTTATATTTTATATAAAGCACATTGAATTGCCTGGTTGGTAAAATCTGCTATACAAATGAACTTGTCTTGCCTTGTGGTAAATACCTGACCTTTTAGTTCCCTACTCACCAGTTCATAGCTTAAGATCCAGAGGTCTGCTATCTGTCAGAGCGACCCGGTTGATAACTGAAGTGGACAGAGCCTTCACAGTCGGGACCTGAGGCTCTGGAACGATCTGCCTGAGGAAACCAGGTCAGCTTACAGTCCATTCCTCAGACATACTTTTATGGGCGAGACTTTTACTTGAATTCTAATTATCTTTAGACTGTCTTTTAATGTATGCAACTATTCTCTTCACTGCTGATGCTGCTTAAACACCTTGAGTGAAAGACTGCTTTTATTATAAAGTATACTAACAAGTGGTTTTGGTCCTCTTTCCAATGATTTCATAGGTAGATGGATTATGATTTAAAAATAAATGATGAGTGAATGAGAGGTGATAGAAAGTTTTTATTGATCTATATTGGTTCCACTACTGACGGTTTTGGAACATAAAAGTGTAAGAACTAATGGAAAGTGACGGTGGAGGTGCTGAGAAAGTATTAATGTCTCCAAATGGGTTATTTGAGTCCTTCTGACAGTCATCATTCAGCATCTGTCAGCAGCCTCTGAACCCAAGATGGACTTGGTTGACGTATGAAATGCTCCCAACCGCTCAACTGACAGCTTAACTATACTTGGGTTACTCATACCTGTCCATTGTTAACAAGACTGTAGAGCGGCTATAAATATTCCCATCATTTGGAGCAATCTGCATGAGTCTTAACACAATGAACCATGTGCTCAGTTACAAAATCAACACCACAATCAACTCATGAATTTTACCAGCAGTCTGCGTCAACATCATAACAACAGCACACAGCACAATGCTCTTTTTTCTATCCAAACAAAGGACACACAGATGTATATTTTTAGCAGTGCATACAATAAAAGCACTCTATAAAAAAGTTAACTGGAAATGTTGGTTTTGTCTTGCTGGCCTTAATTACCCTTGAGTCTCTGTGTGCACTGGTTTGAGATATGAAAGCTTTGGGTAATCCCCGTCACACTCCTGACTGGATGAAATGAGGAGATTCCCTTGTAAGGCCAAAAACTCCTCATTCTATTTAGGGTCGGTGGGCATTCTGTCCTTTGGCATAATAAGATGGAGGACGAATGCGTTGCCCTCGTGGAGTTCCTAGGCAACCAACTTAGTTTACGGAGATGAGATCAGATGGATTCAAGTTGCACACACACACACACACACACACACACACACACACACACACACACACACACACACACACACACACACACACACACACACACACACATACACACACACACAAACACAAACAGACCTGTAACCCCAAGCATGGTCCAAGATCACCCACCCTGTTTAATGTCACACTAATAAAAGTGGACAGATTGCTCTTTGCACTTCAGTGCAGGAGTAATCAGACCAGCTTCTGCTAAATCCCCATTCTTCTAAAAGGAGCCAGTGACACATTTCCCCCAGAAAACATTAAATTTAGCTGCATAAATAGTAACACTGCCTTACCACAAGCCTGCTAAATGCACTGTCGCATTGGTTCTTTATGGTCAGCTATAAAAGTACACGTAATTCAAATTTTCTAGGGAAAAAAAGAGACGATAGCAGCACCATACCTCCTCAGAGCTCAAATAGCCCCAGCGTCAGGCCAAGAGAAATATCCAAGTGCATTTTAAGCTTCCCGGCTCAACGACAGTTAACCGAATGAATACCGGGGAAGAGACGACATCCAGAGCTAACAAAAGGTTTCGGAGTGGAGCGCCGTGGCTTCAGGAGCAGCTCCAGCGGGTCACAGGGACTGGAACTGGATCCTTGCACAGTGTGGTTCAGTGAAGGGGATCATGTGGGTACCTGAAACCGGAGCGGTGGCAGCCAGCTAAACATCAGGAGCTGCTTAATAATGAATGAGTAAGGCCTGCAGAGAGGCACAAACACGCACCACATGGCTAATGGGGAGTCAGAATGACATAATTGGAGACAGGCTTACAGCATGGTCAGGTAAAGTAGGGCGTATGACTATAATCAGTTGGAGCAACTCGACACATGTACCTAACGAAGTGTTCCGTCACCACCCTTCAACTCTGCATGTAACACATGGCAGTTTACACTAGTCTTGTAAAACCTCCTTTTTACTTTGTTCCATTAAGGTTGAGTGTGACGGCAGTTCATAAAAAACAGACTTGATGTTAGAAGTCAGCAAGTTAAAACCCAGTGTGGCGTCGAAAATAACAAAATGAATGGGTGTTGTCATGTATGACGGAACTCTAACCCAACCCGGCTCAGAAAGAGAATATGATTGGCTGAGATGCAACACTCAAAGGAGAGGGGAAAACCAAATCAGGGATGAGCAGCCGCCAGCTCCAAGTAAGAAAAGTAGAAACCGCTTCTCTCCTATGAAACATCGGCTGAGTCATCTTGGAGCCGGGAAAGTATCAACAAACACTGAGGTTAAAATCAGGAGACAGAAGTGCATCAATTTTGAAACTCTGTGGTTTTACTGACTGGGCTTTTGTCAGAACCCAGATCACGCTGACGCAGGATAGTAAACCAAAACTGACCCAGCACAAATTGAACCACAGTCTAATGAGAAATGTGGCTGGGGTTTGGAAAAAAAACGATATGTGTTAAACATAATATAATGTTATTGCCCTGCATATTTTAACATCATAAGAGGACTATTTATGCAGTTAAATGGCAGAACGATTTTGCACAACACCAAGGAGTTGGTGTTTTTACCCACTGCGTGTATGTACACAAACCTTGGTTAAATGGTGGGAAAGCACCATTTTCTGGTTGTGGGAAACCTGGATGTAAAGCTCCAGATGGATATGATTTAACAGGTTTCAACTGTTCAACTTAAAAAATCAGATCCAAAATCAAATCTAAATGAAAAATTGGACAGAAAACTAGGATGCTAATATGCATGTAAATCTCCTCATCTTAACCTTAATTTATCATGCATTTGTTTGTGCAGTGAGTTAGTACAAACATGACACGTTCTATTCAACAAAGGCTTTTTAATTTCAGAAAAGTAAATGATATGTAAACATGATTAACTCTACCTTTGTGTATTTGAGTGAGCATGCACATGGACAGAATAATTAAAATACCATATTTAATGCCCCAATGATACCATATAAGGCCATACTACCTGCCCGATGTCAGAAGGGTTCATTCATGAAAATGGCATCAAAGAGTAAAATGAAGAACTTTACGTGTTCAGAGGTTTAACTCCTAATTTCTGAGATCCAGAGAGGAAAGTGAGTTTAGCAATTAGCAGACAAATGCCTACTACAACAGGTCAGGACCACTCATAAATTCTGTGAAGAAGAAAACTCAAAATACACGAAAATTGGTGAATGTTGTAAATTCTCCTACATGTCACGCTGTACCTCTGTCTCTATGAATGGTTCTTGCATGAGGCCCAATGTGTTGCCAAGGTTTTCATGCTCAACCGCCACAGCTGATTTCTACCTGAGTGGTACTATCAAGGGGCACATGGTCTCTCATTTGCTTTAGTGGAGCTGCATGAGTTCTCCATAAAACAGCAAGACCTTGTGTAACCTGAATGAGAAAACTCCATTAAAACAACCACAGAACAATGAGGCTCAGTCGACCTTTTGTTTTGTTCCAAAACACCTGAGTATTGAGTTTATTTGCTTTTTTAAATTATACCTCAAATCGACAAAAATTAACTGTCCAAACCAAACACATGGTTAGATCAAGGTCAAGAACGTTGTTTACACATTTATCCGATGTCTTATGTCTTGGACACGTTGTTTTGATTTTATGTTATAAGCTATGTTTTGATTCATTTGGGGCTGCTTTATTATTCAGCTATCAGTACTATACATGCTTATTGCATTTTCAACATTGACTTTAAAGTTTTAAAGTTAGCGATAAATTCTTGAGAAATTGTTAACATCAGCTTGTCGGTCGGACCTCAATCACTTGGCGGAATCCTTTGAAGCAGATTCCTGACAGCAGCAGGAACTCTCCACCCTCCAGCATCATTGCCTGATCTCCTCCTGTCAATCATGCGGTGAATGACCTCACTGGCATTTATGTTACGCAGGTCCTTCAGTTAGATGGAGTGCCTTGGCAAAGGCATTTGACCAGTTACGGCCCAGCTTTACATGTCAGAAAGACCACGCTACGAGGAGCCCAACACGATCCATACGCACGATTTATAGCCAGCTGTCTCTCTATCCATCTCCGCCCACACAGGCCCCTACGATGTAAATTCATGACCTCATACCCAACGTGACGATCATAAATAAATCCTTGGATGGATGCTTGGTGTAGACACCAGATTTGGGCCGGTGAGTGACCTGATATTAGGGGCCACACACAAAATGGTTGAGAATAAGAGCAGGGAGGGAAGGGAGGAGGACGTAATAGCAGCAATTCTTTGCAAGTCGACTCTACAGCTGTTTGACATTAGGAGGTGGGAGTAAATGAGGTGGGCTGGGTGCATGTGGGTGGGTTTAGGGGAGAATGGAAGAATAAGAATCAAGGGTGGAGGATAGGTCTGCTGCCCAGATCTAAGCCGAAGAACACAGGCTGCACTTCAGGGCAGGGTGGAATTTTTCAAGGCGTTGTCCTTCGACTGTTATTCCAACGCCAGACTAAGGCAAATGGTTAATGAGATACACATGGGGTCAGGGTGATAAGTAAATATCGGCTGTAAAAAAAGCAGTTTCAGTGCTATTTTTCCACTTCAAGCACAAAGTAAACATGAGGGTTTTCTGGGTAATTAAGTCTGAAAAACAGCAATGCAATGTCTCATTTGAGATACACAGAATACCCTCAGGAAAAAAATACTTTTAAAAGTGCGATTTCAAACTTAGATATAAGTTATTTTAGAGGTGTATTCATCGAGCCTTTATACTTATAAAACACATTTGGCTTTTATTGCCTAAAATGGTCGATTCACCACAGACACAAAGGTACAAAAGATATTCAAAGAGCTAAAACAAGTAGTCAACTAATCAATTATACAATCCACGAAAAACTATTTTGATAATCAAGTAACTGTTTTACTGTGCTACTGTGGAAGCGTTTTTAATGGTTTTAAAGTTAGTCTTACAAACAGAATCACCTTGGCTTGTTTCACTATTTTGGGAGATATCATTTACTGAATAATCAATTGATCGAAAAGATTAATAATAAATGAATCTGTAATTTAAATAATTGGCAAACTGAATTATTAAAGTAAAGGTAAGGCGGCTCTGTAAGACTTGTAAACAAAGAGATCTAATACCTTCCAAAAATTCAATGAAAATGTTTGGTTTCACATTTGTCTTCTCCTCAGTTACTATTGCTGTTGTATGAAGCCGTACGGGCCAAAGTAGACAGTAGTAGTGTCGGTGTGGAGGTTACCCAAACAGAAAATGACACCACCAGAGAGAAGGAGTCGTAACTGCTCAAGCCTCCCTGATGTGCTCTCAACAGCAATAAGACATAAACGTGGGGAGGGAGTGGTGACCTTTCTATCTTCTGTGGATCACACAGCAAACAGATGCACAGATGTACTGAAGCCTCCATTTCCTCTCATGATCTCCCCAATGAACCGTAACAAGGGCCACGGAGCAAATGTGTTAGACGGCAATCCCAGAGAAGACAGATAAATTTACTGAAGCCCACAAAGCCATGACCTCCCTCCAATTAGCAGATGGAGATGTGTAGAAAAGAAAAGAGCAAAGAAAAAGAGGTCAACTCAAGAGACGCTCCGAGCTGACGCTCTAATTCAAACCAGTCTGATATTGATTTATCCCCCAGCCTTGGGCCCCAGAGTGGCTGCCATACTGGGCCCACCTACGCACAAATTTATACCTGCACTCTCCTAATTGAGTCTCCACTCCAAAGAGAGAACCTCCACTGAGTCACGAACGCCACTGCGGAGACGTGTCAACAGCCACCATTACCCACAGCAAAGCAGCGTCAAAGATGCACAAGTGACGCACATGCAGCGTCTATATTTTCTGATGTAAGGAAGATTAAAGTGGAGCTTTCTCGTGAGATTCATGGGCGTTGCTTCACATTGCGCTCCCACATTATTTAAATGCCATGTCATCATCTCTGCCAAGCCTGTCAGAAATGTCCACACTTACCCACAAAAATCCGCTGACTAATGTGTTCGCAATTTTTAAATTATAACATCTTTCTCATTACTATTTCTGAACTATTCTTAGATTTTTCTTTGATCACAGTTGTTTGAAGGTGACAAAAGCTGCCTCTGTGATTAATGTCGAAGACGGGCGGGTGGCCCCATGTGGAGGAAGATGTTGTTCCGTACTCCACCAGGGTCAAAGGTCAGCAACTAAATGGTAGCAGCCAGAGACGCTGATGGAGAGATGCAAAGGAAATGTAAAAGTTTTTGTCACAGAATGTCCTGGCTTAGGGGGATTACTGTTTTTTTATGGTATCTTGAAATGGCACCAAGATGTAGACAGCAGCAGAAACCTTTTGAATGACGTATGTAGAAATCATGCGATGAAATGGAAATCCTTCTTAGCAATTGGTAGCATAGGAAATAAACAGACCAAGTGAAACCATGTATGAGCTCAGGAAAAGTACCTTTCCTCAGAATGAGATGTTGATGGAGCAGGAAGAACATGAACATTTGTCAAAGTTTTTCTCTTAGGAACATTTCTACGTCTTCTAATGTTATTTCTGGGAGCTGGGCACAGACAATGACCAAGCCATCTCGCATGAAATGATTGAAGGAGCCGTTTCCCATATGGAGATTCTAGAATGAAATTGTCCTGGTCAGATTTGTTTACAACAACAGGAAAATGTCCAGAAGATTCAGGTGACAGGTGGCGCCTGTGTAGAGCATGCAGGAGGGAGGTCATGACCTATCAATTCTCCTGCAAAAATCATGTGTTTTTATGACATCACATCTCGGACTGGCTCAGACATTTGCGTTTCCACATACTGCCGCTCTAGAAGATTTCAGAAACATGTCCAGAGTTTGGTGCATGTCTGAAAGAAGCCTACATGTCTGCAATGATAACTCACCGCCATATCCAGCTTTAGAACAAAAGGTAAGTTTTTGATATTTCACTTGGCATAACTTCCAATAAATTCATACATTTACCTACTGAGACTGTTTTTAGCATCTTAAAAATCACTTTGAAAGTCAGCCCACTCACTCTGTAGCTACTGGCTGTGCACTTGTAAGATTTTCCATTTGTTAGAAAAAAGTAAAGAAAAGTACAGGCAACATAATAATAATTTTAAAAAAGAATCTTGACGCTGTTGTTTTCCCTGAAGAAAATGCAATTACTCGGTCTCTGGATCGAAACAGTCTGAAGACTGAGGCCGAGTTGTTTGAGAAATAGCGTCTGGGGGACTTGTGGGAGGAGAACCAAAATGACCCAGCCCTGACTCCAGCGAGGCCACACAGGCACAATGAGGAGGGAAAAATAGCAACAAAGAGAGAAAGAAACCACATCAGCCAGACGAAAGAGGCTACTAATGCAAAGAGACAGACACTTGTACAGCTCCAAGAGTGAGATCTCAGCCGTGTAGAGTCCTTGAATGTGAATCAGCCCATCAGCAGCTGTCCAGAACTCTGGAAAAATGTCCAAACAGTGGGCTCCAGACATTGTGAGGAGTTTGTCATCACGTATGAACAACGCAGCAGGATATCTCCAGTCGGATACTTTCACAACTGAATAATCTCCAGAGCGTTTAGGTTTGTGTTCTTTGTCTGTGTTTACTATGACCCCTGTTTTTCATCCTGTACGTCGTATACATATTCTTTTTTTGCTTTTTCAGTTTAGATATGCGTCTGTCGTGTGTTTGAAACGTCATCGAACGCTCTCACAGTGAATCCTCCTGATAATCTCCTGCTGTTTTCTCACACGGGTTCATAAGGACATTAACCTGAGTGACAAGGGGACTGGCAGGAAACTATGGAGATTGTCCAGAGCAAATGACTGACATTTGCGTTCTCACTCTGGATAATGTCAGGAGATCATCCGGAGGTTAGGGTGTGTCTTGAAGCAAATAAAATGAGCATGAAACCAATTCAGTGTAACCAGTATAGTTTCAGTAGGTTCCTCAAAACCCAGAGATGTGTGGAACCAAGTGTAGCCTCGTGTTTCCTGTTATAATTGTAGTCACAAAGTCCAGTTACACCCTCAGTGGTGCAGTCACTGCACTCTTTTAACATCTCCAGACAATGACTGCAGCAATTAGAACGAGGAGAGCTCAGACCTTAACAGCCGTTACTCTGAGATTTCGTGCCTCTGGAGAAAAAAACAAATTAAACAGTTTGACGGCACAGTGAGGGCCACACCTGCATGTGCGGTTTGTGTTAACCACGCCACACCCTCCTCAGCTGTTCACCAGGCAGGCAAGAGCAGAATGCATGGCAGAGTCACTGTGCATCCACATTTACCCTCAACCAGTCGTGTATTATTAGATAGAATAGCTCTACAGATGTTTGAAGGAAGCGGTTGTCACAGCTTGTCATCAACTGACGTTAAACGAGCCGTTTAAACCAGTTTCACGGACGGACCTGTTTTTATTTATCTTAGGAAAAGTGATGTTACATTGTAATTTCCTCTGAGAAATTAGGAAAGCCACACATCACATTTACTGGATGGCATCATGTAGGGTTATTATTATACCTAAATGTTTAAAGTCATGTTCTAAAAGTTGTGCGAAGCATTCAGTCACTAAATTGAAGGCTTGTCAATGTGTAAGGATCAAGACGGGTCAAATAAGAACAGAGCAAGAGAGTTGTGATGGTTCAGTTGCTTCTTCATGTAAAGTTCTTGTGTTTTTTGTGTCTGTCATGTCCCAAAAATCGTCCAATGTCCAAATCCCAACATGTGATATATTGAACACACCAAATGAATGTTTGATGGAAGGTAAAATCCACAGATGGCAACACAATATCCCTCAAACTTCCCCAAAAGGAACATGCAAAGATCAGAATGCTACCATCCTCACATTGACACCACAATCATGCTTCATCCTGCTTTACCAACATTACCCGGTTTATTTTAGCATGACAGCTTGTCAATATTTGCTACTTAGCAAAACTTAGTTTTGTTGAGAACTGGAGATGTTTTGAACTGTTGATGAAAATTTAAATTTTTAAGCTATGTCTAGGTGGGACTGAAAAATGAGAATGTGAACTTCGTGGTGGAATTGGAGCAGGGGCGGATCCAAGAGAAAGGGGTCACTGGCCCTAAATAAAATCTGATCGTCCCCTGAAATGCCCCTGTCCTGAATTATTATTTTCTAATCTTTTTTGAACTTCATAATGTTCTTTAACAAGGAACATTTTTATTTATATATATTCAGATATGTGTGCTCTGCTCAAAGCTATAGAGCTGACAGTAAACAAGGAATGACCTAAATGGGCACCTTACCGAATCAGGAATTGTGATGTGTTGAAGAAAAAACTTAAGCCACTGTGTAATGGCAACTTGTGAAACCGTTGTCAAATTATCTCAATGAAAAAATGAAAATGTCAACCTCATGGTGGCATTTGGGGAGACTTTCAAGGAGGGAACAAGCATGTCTGTACAAAAACATTCAGTGTCTGCCAGAAAAAATTATTAGAGTGGCTCCAGCAGATCCCAGGTACAACATCTGAAGCCTCTTTCCAGACAAGCGCAGTCTTAGGAAAAGCTAAGACACTGTGCAGAAGCCTCAAACTCCTAGAGAGAGGTAGAGGATCAGAGGATCAGAGTTTGAGAGGGAAGACATACCGCCCCATGTGGGGTACGAGGGATATATATACATATATATATATACATATATAATGCAATTATTTACAGCCTCTCATGCTTTTCCACTTGCACATTTTCGCTGAAATAACAGGTGTTGTCAGTCTATGGGTGTAAAGGATCACTGCTTGAAGAGCAGATGATGGACTGATGAAGATCAGCTGTAAAGATCTGAGTCTTATTCCCTCACATGTGTACAGACTAACACTGTATATCCATTCAAATGTCTAATTTCTAACTGTCTGATATGCACACTGAGCACATGTGGAGAAAAACATCCTCACTTAGCTCTCTTGAAGTATCTCGCTCTCACACACACATCTCTGCAGCGCCACATCACACACACAGAAGCCTGTAGTAAAGACGTGCTGTAACTGTGTGCTCATCGTTACCGTCAGCCTCTTTGTGATCTTTCTTGTTTTCTTGTTTCCCACAGTCTCAGCTACCACCACTCCCACTCAAACAAGATCAGCATTTACTCCAGTTATAGCCACTATGGTTTTCAGCTCCAGAATGACTCAGAACAAATGCATAACATATTTTCCGACTGAGAACACTGAGCAGCATCCCCAAGGGAACGTTCTTGTTTACATCCATAGCATCAGTAAGAAAGAGCAAGTTCTCACATGATGGGTGTTTACGACTGTTTACCATGTCAGTGATTAACACACAGGTGCATTCAGCTGACATGGTTGAGTGTCTGATAGAGAGTTAGCCAACTTAACACACAAGTATAATTTCAGTCTTTCAATTTTGTCACTTGGTTAAAGAGAAGGAAAGGACTCTACAAAGTTGGTAGAGTCCTTTAATAGTAAAGGCTTTACACAACTTAAATGTAGGGTTGCTAAGTTGTTTATGAAAAAGTTTGATCTTCTTTGTTGAAATCCACTTCCAGATAGACATCAATAACTAAAGTTGTCTGAAAGAAAAAAAAGATGGCGTCTGTGGCCCTCACAGGACTGTAATAAACACAACCAATCATTACATTTGAACAGAATGAAATGATTGGCTGCCATACCCGTCTGTCACTAACTGAGCTTCCTGTCTGCAGTGCTCCCACTGCACATGACTGGAGTCCTCAGCTCGAGAGACACACACCACTGAAGCAAAGACCATAGACAGAAGTTTGCAAGGGACTCATGGCAAAAAGTTGCCTGCTAGCAGTTGTGCACATTTATGGGTTCCGGGGTCTTAGCTTTGATAAAAGGGGTTGGGATGTTTGGGTTGCATCGGATGGGTCAGTGTTTGCCTGATCTTGCTAGCTTTGACGCTGCATACTCACATTATCCCTTTTCCACCAAGGCAGTTCAAGGACCTGTCCAGCGCCAGTGCTTTATCTCGAGCCAGTTCTTTGTGTTTCAGTAGCCAAAGAACAGACTCTCACCCAGACAAACTGGTTAGCAACTGGCACCATCACTTTGCAGGTCTTGAGAAATAATCACTTTTACCAGGGACTGCAGGCAGGGTTATCATGACGAATAAGACAAAAAGACCAACGAGCGTATGCTTTTGACCTGTCGTTTGGATGCCAATGCATGTTTGCCAATGTACATGACTCAGCAGTTTTACCGTCTTTCAGCTCGCTGTTTTGGCAGCTCTCATCACCCTCATCATATCCGGCAGCAGAAGGTAGCTCCTTTAAACCCACTGCATGCGACCAACCGATCAGACCGACAAACTTAGCAACTAACAGCAAACATTGTGGAGCTTGCTAGCAGCTAAAGAGACCGATATTGGTGGAACAGGTGGCCAGAAACACCATGTTTGCTAAATGATGGCCATCGCAACTTTGAAAGATGGTAATATGCAATTTTTGTGTTTAGCATTACATGACCTCATTTTCACTGAAATACTACCCTCCATACTAAAGATTTTAAATTATTACCACTGGCATCAGTTCATGGCTAACTTTACTGAACTGTACTGCCTTTTCTTTTTATTTGTTTTACTCCACTCTGTACAAGTTGGTTTTATAATTTTCTTTTATTATGCTTTTCCTGAACTTCATCTGCAAGGTTGACACTGTAAAGCATAAAAACTCAAAAGCCTCTTGAACTCAAACAAAAAGAACAAGTCCTGTCCAGAGGGGCTCATATGACCTTTAAGTGTCCAGATGATCAGTACCGCTGCCATCTTAAATCACAAGCTTTTACGCGAGAATGCCACTGACATCTTTAGAAAATCTTCAAGGTTTATGTGGTAAAAAGCTGAGTTGGACTCTGGTCAAGAACACTCTCATGAAGAAAAAGGGCTTTGACATCAATTTATTCACCGCCCATTTACAGTAAATGCAGGGGTTTGAAAGCACTGCCAGCTTTTAGCACAACAACATAACTAAATCTCCAATTAGAAAATGCTCTGTTGTAATGTCTGTCAGCCCCTGGACCAGTGGACAACTGCACTGAGGATGTTTGGATGACTTCACAGGGATATCCTGCATTATCGTTCATATATAAAGTGCTACATGCTGTACTACTGAGTTATGCATATTAAGTTATCAAAAAAACGTTGTTATCCCAAACTTATTCACAGCATAATTTCTTCTTTCCCAGAAGTTGAGATAAGACAGAACTATAGTCTCCAAACTTACCCATTCTCGTTGTCGGCCACTAAAAGATTAAGTGTTCCCAGGAGGGTTCATGGTTTCAGCTCGAGGTTCTTGTCTTCTCCGCTTGCACACTGTCTGTCTCTGTCCTCTCTTTCACACACTCTGACTGCGTCTCTGACTTGCCCTGCAGTTTCCCTTCTTGGAGCCCAGCTGGGGCCAACCACCACCGAAGCCTGCCGGAGTAAGACTGCTCTGAACGTCTAAACGTGACTGGCCTTAAAGGTTTTTTTCTATGGGAGAAAAAAGCTCACATCCCACTGTCAGTCAAGCAGCGGAGCATAGTTTCAGCTGGGCCGCCATCCAAACAGACATGAAACTATTCTATTTCGGTCTGCCATATGAGCAGTGGTGCTGCTCAAAGAAGAGGGGGGGAGAAAGATTCTGTGGTGCAGCATGTAATTGCAGAGTGACCAGCTATGGCGAAATGTAATTGCAGCCCTCATCAGATGGAGATGCCAGCAAGACAAGGTAAAGGACTTTTAAATAAGACTTTCAAAAAAAAAATAAGAGAAGGAACAACACAGACCACATAAATAAATGGGAGGCTGGGTTCCAGATGTGGCGGCAGAGAGAGTGAGGGGCGGAGAAGAAAGAGAGGGCGGGACAGAAACATGGGCCAGATTAAGGAACTGCCGTGACAGCAGAATGAAATCCCGTTTCTGACACGGCACAGAGGTGTTTACCTTCCCAGGAACAGTCGCACAAGACGGGAAGGGGGATTGGGGTAGGTGAGAGGATGTCGGGCCCGGCCTCGTGTTGTTTCTGGCCCTTAACCATGAGTGCTCCCGGGTGTCTGGTTTCACGTCAGCCTTGGAAATGACTACCTTATGGAAAAACTGGGGGCTTTAAAAATGGGGAAGGAAAATGAAAATATAAACGCCAGTCGGCTGTTTCCCATTATGAGCAAGACTCAGCTGGTCTGTGCCGCTGTAGTTAATATCTCTGTGTATTCTTTAGTGAATAATTACCATGTGATTATGTGTAGGGGGTGCACCACACACTTTCTCCCATGTGCACACAAGGGCCTGTTACAACGTATAGAGTCAATAAATATTAGCTTTAGCTTAAATCTGAATGAAAACAACTAATTTCCTGACAAAGGTAACCTCATTTCCCGGCAAAAGCATCAAGGGAATGGTAATGAAGGCACATTTCCATATACCTGATGGTAACCCCTTGCCAGGCAACATTTGTATTTATTTTATTATAGAGATAGTTAGAGAAATAGAGAAAAAGTTCAATATTATTGAAAATAGGGTCGTGACAGTTCACTCTAGCCTCCCATCAGACTTCCCTCTGTATAGTAAAACCACAGTGAGGTAATCCTCCATGAATTGGATGAAATGGAGCTTAGCACAAATAATTATTTAAACCTGCTTCGACAAAAAAGTCATTTATTTATCGATTTCGACTTTAATAAAAAACTATTAATGTTCCTACGTTTTTCTAACAGAAGATGCTGATTGGTCAGTTCCGGAGTTTAACCAAATTGTATCTATGAAAATTTTACCTCATGACCCAATTTAAGAAACACAGAGCTACAAGGGGGAACACAAAGTGTTGTCAAGGTAACTCTTGATAGTCAAGGGATTATGGAAATAGATAAAACAATAATATAACACGAGTTCTTTGCAAAAAATATATAGAGGGCAATGAGATCCCAAAGATTAACTATAAAATCTTGATAAGCCGGATGGACACAAAGATTTCTAATTCCACTCTGCACACAAAGTAGCAGTCAAACAATAACAAGTAGCAGTATATTACAGGCGTGTTTGGACTCATCAACGAGAAGCAACAGGGACTGAAAGAGTGAGATTGGGAACCAAATTAGAGTAGTTTTATTACTGGTTCTTCTGGTTTCAGTTGTCAACAGTAAGTATTACAGTTAAAGCCAGTTTGTCTGTGGATAAGGAAAGTAAAGTCCAGGAAGACGGGCTGTGGAAAATAAGTCAGTCTGGATTTGACGTCAGAACTTTTGACTTTCTACTTTCCCCAAAATGTTTAAACATTAAAAAGGAGCTTCTTCCAAAGCCTCAGGTCTTAAAAAGCATTTGTGGTGAACATTTCTGGGAACTGGACTAGTGGCAAATCTTCCCTCTGGAGATGGGGGGCTTGCTACTCAGTTTTCTCTTATACGAACCATCTAATTTCGAACTTGAAGGGCCCCATTCAATGCAGCTGTGTATCATTAGGGCTGCTTTGCTCATTGGCATAGTGGGATTGTTAGAGTACCGCGGAGAAAGAAGCTTAAAACCAAACCAACCCACGAATCAGCCCCCAAACTCCTGTACTCCTCAATTATCAGAAAATGGAGGGGGGCAGGGGTATTTATTTCTTCCTTCTAAACCATGCAGGAGAAGTTTCCATGTGGTTTCCAGCATGGCTTCATATTCTACGCTGAGAGAGACAGAATGAAAGATAGTGAGACCAATAAATAGATGGATGGACAGACAGAAAGACAGACAGACAGACAGACAGAGATAGATAGACAGATATACAGATAGACAGACAGACAGACAGACAGACAGACAGACAGACAGACAGAGATAGATAGAAAGATATACAGACAGACAGATAGACAGACAGACAGATAGGTAGACAGACAGATAGATAGACAGATAGATATTTAGATAGATAGATAGACAGATAGATAGACAGACAGACAGACACAGACAGATAGATAGATAGACAGATAGATAGACAGACAGACAGACAGACAGATAGATAGACAGACAGACAGACAGACAGACAGACAGACAGACAGACAGACAGACAGACAGACAGACAGATAGATAGATAGATAGATATTTAGATAGATAGACAGACAGACAGACAGACAGACGGACAGACAGACAGACAGACAGACAGACAGACAGATAGATAGATAGATAGATTGATAGATATTTAGATAGATAGACAGGCAGACAGACAGATAGATAGATAGATAGATAGGTTGTGAGACAGACAGACCATCTGCATGCCGAAGTGCCCTTGGGCAATATACTGCATCCCGGATTGCCCCTTATAGAAAACAGTGCTGTCCATAGATTCACTGTATGAATGTGTGGGTGAATGGCTGAATGGTAATAAACTGTACTGTAAAGCACTGTGAGTCGACATCAAGGCTTTACAGACATATAAAAAGATATTGAGACAGACAGACAGATAGATAAGTCAGACTGAAAGACAGCAGATAGTGAGACAGACAGTAAGACGGACAGAGGACTGCATAGACGGTAATACTACTGATTGATTAGGGTGTTAAGGCCTGATGGGTAATAGAGCACAATTAATTTTTTCTGTTTATATTCAACGAGCATAAAGTTCACATATTAGTCATACACATCCTCTCGTCTCATAATTAATAAGTCATCCAGTGGAGCACTTCATAACCAATCAGTTGTTGCTTTAAGTGTGTGTGACATGTGTGGTGTTGATGTTTGCACTTTTAATCTGAACTAAATATAATGTTGTGCAGAAATACACCGTTTTTTTCCCCAGTGCTCACATTTCTTGTGTGCTCGGTTGCGTTGCACACAGTGACAAATATCCTGTATTTGCTCTGGTGCGTGCTTGGCATCCATCCGTGCAAGCAAATAGGATCAAGTGCATCCTGTTTTTCACTTTCACCCTTATTGAATGGGCTCATTATACCCTCAATTTTCCAAATGTGCATCCCATATTTTGTCATCCAAAACTGAGGGGCTTTAATTTATCCTCCCTTCAAGTGATTCTTTAGCTGCCTGTGTGTGAGTTTTTTCTGGAAACGTGGTACTTAAAATAATTTGAAACCACTGGCTGTGCATACACGATGTGATATTGTCGGGGAATACATAGAAATGTGTAATTATGTAGTGTTGCAAACAACATCTTGAACATGAAGAAAGTCGTCTTCTGGCTGAAGCAGATGAGAGTTTAATGTACGTCAGGGATCTCTTCAGCGCGACCATGCAGGATTTACGTTTTTTTGCCCACAGTGAAGTTTGTATAGTTGACGTGTTGTGTGTGTTGGTTCTTTGTGAGTCACTGACTTGTAGGAGTCAACCATCATGCAGCCACTGTCTGCATCGAATAAAGTGTCCGCTCCTTAAAGGCAACGCACTTAATCGAAACCTGTACAAACCGTAATTCCTTGTTATAAAGCACAGGGGGACCATTTCTTTAATATGCCTCCTATATGGTGTTCAACAGGCCGTTGTGCTACACCTCACTTGATATGTACAGCTTTTTATTTGTGTTATTTTACTTTTATTGTTCACTCTTTTAGGGTTGAAATGAACTTTTCCAGCAGTGAGAATGAACCAAATGTGACAGCAAACACAACACCTGCGGAAGGGTTCGAAGAAAAAAGCTGTTGGAAATTTCATGTTGATCACAGATGGAGTTTTTCTGCTTCTGTGACTGGGTCGGACGAGTGAGACTCTGCAGTGCTCCACTGTAACTTTAGTCAGGATAAGGACATTGCCACCTATTGGAGTGCTGCTGTAAAAACAAGAGAACCCCCAAAATGTTCAGTCATCCTGGATCCCGCATGGGGCTGCACATTTTGTGATTAAAAGTCTGCCAATTGACGAGAGTGCAGTATGTTAGGGCAGCTTGAGCGATGTATTACTGAGAGTCGTGTCCTGTCAAACTCAAATAATTGTCTCAATGCCAAAGAAGGACCTTCTTTTGTACAACGTTTGCACTCATATGTGAAGAATCTCTTTGTGTAAATAAGAATCCTTTGTGATTCAGATTCATATGAGTGTTGTGCAGTTACCTCCACTGCAAGAAGAACAAGTCTGACAGCAGGTTTAGCTGCTTTTTATTAAGAATGAATGACCCATGCAGTTTATTTCCCCCTATGTATCTTTACATATCCATGCTACTTTGTGTCAGGTAGAAAATACTGCGAAACAGCAGAGTGTGTGACTATGGATTTCATTTTGCCAAATCATAGTCATGTGTGTGACCTATTTGTGTTTCTGTCAGTGGAAAATATTATCAAATTATTAAGCAATTAATCATAAATCACTCTCTCTGTGAGGTCCTATTATAGTTTATAATGAATAGACCATTTTTTATTTATGTTCCAACAGTTCATTTACAAATATAAGCTTTTCAGCCTCTCTATTGTTACTTTCTGCACGTCAATGCTTGAAAACCTTTGAAGAACAACACAAATACCCCAAACCCGAGTGTATCTAAAATACATTTTAATCTTGCTGAAATTTGTTTTCACAATATTGTTTACAATATTAATCTGTCTTCATTCTCTTCATCCTCGCTCGGGTCTTCTTTACCGAACTGTACAATCATGTTCATGTAAATTGTTCTACATCAAGGCACAAGACAACAGCCGTTGTGGGGGGGCCTTGGGTAGGCTGATCTTTAATGGCGTCCCTCTGGCACACACAAAAAACAGGGTACCCTCGAGAGGAGAGGGTTGGGGTGGGGGGGTGGGGGAGCATGGATCTCAAATGGGAAACATCGCAAGGAAGAAATGTGCTCTAACAAGGTGAAAGGAGGAAAATAATCAGGTGATAACCACTGCTGTTTTCATTTTATTTTCCAATGATAGTCATGTATAAAAAAAGAGGAACCATAAAGGATGCTTTTTTTACTTCAGGAGTTAATTTGTTCATGTACATAAACTAAAGTGCTTTTTTTCTCTTTTTTTTTTCTTCTCTTATTTGCCAAAAGCAAAATATTTCACTAACAGGATGGAGATGGGACGAGAAGTCCAGTGGTGTCTTTTTTCCATAAGAACGTGAGAGTGGATAAAGGGCCAGTTCAGAGTTTATTTTCTGCTCGATTTTGTATTTGTTGGTTTCTGTTCTCAGTTTTTTTTTCAACCTCTGAAAGACAGAAAGAAAAAAAGAGAGTGATTAAATTCAAACGACAAATGAACCATTATTCTTTATATATATTTACAAAACACAAGTTGATAAGCCCAAAAATGATGTGAATCCATTAATAATTTGAAAAAGGTAAATATTCATGGCTAAAATGTCCAAATTCACAGATGGAGAAATGTCTTATTTTGAAATGTCTGTATTTACCATTTCCATGAAGGTTCTTGAGTGCTTACATCTGGACGCTTCTCCTCCGCCTGCCGAAGGCCTTGGCGCCGACGTTGGTGGGGACGAAGTTGCTGTTGCCCATTCCTCCCGACCTGCTGAGGAAGTCCGCCAGGCGATGAGTCACGCAGGTCGCTGTGTTGCAGGCTCGCTTCTGTGCTGTAACGCTGCTTCAGAAGAGCAAACAAGGTATTAATGCCAAGATCTGACTGACATTCATATACAGATCTACACACACACACACACACATACACAGACACACACACTTTTATCAACATTATCTTCACAGAACAGCAAAAAACATTTTAAGACATCAAACATGAAAGGTTATTTTCCTTTTTGTTTTTCTTACCTTTTCACTTGATGAGAGCTTCAGAGAACCTTTCAGGGCTCTGTGAGTTGTTCTAAAACCCTATTTATGTCACTTTTATTTACATGATGACCCACTGCCTGTTTTAAAGCAACCCTAAGAATGAAAATCAGCTAAGGCTTCCTGGTAGAAAAATACGTTTATTGAACAACAAACATGGTGTCGCATGAGTGGATCATTTATTAATGGTTTAATTAAGTGATCTCTTTCGACTCCTAGATTTCAGGGGCTTTTGAATTGCCATCGAATGACTCCACGCACAGTACACAAAGATGGACATCTGAACCGGCTCCTGAATTACATTTATGAAAACTAATTCTGATTGTCTGAAATGATGGGGACAAATCATTTTCTGCCCAAAACAAATAGAAAAAAAGGGAGGGGGGGGGGGGGGGGGGATGCAGTTAAAGGACATATTCTTCTCATATCAACCAAGCAGTTAAAATCCACATGCACTTGCCAGTCCAAAACTGAGAGGGAAGAAACTGGAAAGAGAAGGTGGAGAGGGGGAAGAAAAAGAAAGAGGAGGGGGTAGGAGGAGATGCGGTGAAGGTAAAAGTAGGAGGAGGGGTTAGATGCTGTCAAATGTCTCGCCGTAGCTTGCATAGCTGTCGCTCTCAGGCGCACTGCGCTTCTTGCCGGGCGTCCCTGCTCCGACGTTCGTGCGAGGGAACGTCTGCAACTTGTGCAGCTCCTGAGACAGTTTGCCCAACACGCAGGTGCTGAGGTTGGAGCAGCGCTTGGTTAGGGGCCTGTCCATGCTGTCGGGGAGGGGACACACAAAGACACATGCAGAGAACAGGCTCATAGATTCGGGACAAACATGCAGGTAACACTTCCTTTACCTCTGTCTTTCCTTTATCATCCATCTACACACCGTTTCTCACACATGCATTTCTTCCTCATGCCATCAGAGGTATCGAAAAGTAAAAAAATAAATGCATTTCCCGACCAGCACCATGCTTCCATCCCCTTCGCATCATTCAAAGAACTTGTCATTCATCCCATCATGCACAGAAAACTCCATCCCCCACCCCCACCCGCAGTCAATCCCCTCTTGTCACATCTTTTACACCCACAGAACAAACAGAAACCAGTCAGTTCCTACTGTCATGCAACTCCACTTAATTGACATCATGCACACTTATTCGTTCCGTTAGGCATACACTGCTCACATGCCCGGCAGGCAGGCTGGAAATAGTTCCTTCAAACAAAGTTAAATCAAACTTATCCATGCAGGAGCAGGGTCATGACAGAGAAAAGGGATTTTCTTTAGTATTAACATATATTCTTGGAAATGATCTGTTTTCCCTCTCTTTTTATTCTAGTTGATAAGTACATACCTCTATGCCTGATTGAAGTGGTGCCACTAAAAAGACGCAACCTCAGTGAAACCAGAAAACAGTACAGTCCCTGAATCAAGTCCAGCACGGCAGCCCAAAAAATGGAGCTGTGAGTTTAACCCTTTTATTTCAGCCAAAGAAGTTAGGTTACCTTTCTATTGTTTCTAGCCTTCAGCAGCCGATTCTGTGCACGGAGAGAAGACTCCGAATAAAGAAGAGGCATCCGTACCTGTTTCCTTCAGTCGCCTGCTGCTCCAGCTCCTCTGCTGTCATCTGCACAAACTCCTTCACAATGGCGTTGAGTAACCTTCGTGCCTCGTAGTCCGTGAGCGTGACTCGGTCTGATATGGACTCTAAACCCGGTCTGTGCAGCGGAGGGAGGGATGGCGGGGAAAGGGGGAGGTTTAGGGGTCAGAGGGGTTGGGGGAGGACAGGCATTGAGATCAGTATTAAAACCTTTGCTAGAATTATCACCTGCAGTTAAATGGAGGGGGGGGGGGGGGGGGTGGGGGGGGTGATGTGCGAGTGGGTGTCAGGGTGGGGTGGGGTGCCAGTTGGACTGCACTGGCTGGATGGATAGGACGGGTCAGGGGGGGTTGGCTGGGACGTCACCAACTCTGAGGGGGATGACGTC